>NW_010551557.1:0-30642 GCF_000687285.1 Phaethon lepturus
CTTAACAAGCGGGTGCAGCCGGGGCCAGGCCGCAGCAGCGGGCTGCGGGGCGGTTTTGCTTTGAAGGGTCTTTAATAAAACAAAAGCTTGTCTGTTGTGCTTCAACGTACCGCCAAAGGCCACGGGGGAGCACGAGTTGTGCTAAAATGCGGGATTTTACCCCCAGAACATACCACAGAGAAGTTGCATGAGGTAGAAGGAACTCAGCTGTCATCATGTGATTGGAGCTGGAAGGAGTATTAAACTTCCCAGTAACATTTTCTGTTTAAAAAAAAAAAAAAAAAAAGTCGGGGAAGAAGACCGAGCGAAACTGAACTGTGTCTGGGAACACTCGCCGTCTCCCTCAACTTAATTCACCATAGTCTGATCCAAAAAAATGACATTAATTGATGGGTCCTCACTGGGGGTTTTAAGAGAGGCCCCTTGGACCACAAGGGAAACTTGCTATGTGGCTTGTTCTTGCATATGTAATGCTTTCCAATTTCAGATCTTGAACATAAGGATGCACTAATAAAATGTCCATCAACTGCAAGAGGAAATGTTTAGTTGTGTAAATGTCAGATCCTTCAGTGCCTCCTAGTGTCATGGAACTTCTGGGAAAGGCCAGAACCCCAAGCAAAGTGATGTGGTGACCTTCCTCCCAGTAAAGAAAAAGGGAGAGTCTGCAGCCTCCTAGTCCTCAAATCTTTCTCCCAGATTCCATCTAAAAATGTGTTGCTTGTCCAAAGCCACCGTCCTAAAAACACACAATTTCAGGGATGCTGTCGAGGAGATATCTGAGGTAATTGTCAGATATATGAAAGAAGTACTCACTTTGTGTCTTTTTACATAAATAATTTTTATCTGAAGAAACTCTCACAACATTAATAGGCTTGCTGTGCTTTTTTTCTTAGAAATTCTTGCCATCAGGCTATCTGTATACATTTTCATTCCACAGGAAGAGCTCATTTATACTCATGCACATATATATGGTAAGACTTGACATCTGACGGGTGATACTATCTTTAATAGTCTGTTACACAGAAATAGTGTATCAAAGCCTATTAATTCAAGGTCTCTGAAATTCAGAGGCTCTTCCTTGGTGAAAATAAAAGAATGGCCTAGGACCTGTTTTTCAGCTAGCGAGGAATACTATTAATTAACAGTAATTGTAATTACCCTGTAAGCTAATGACACACGGTTGGGCAATTAGGTAATTACTGTGCTCAGTCCCTTTCTACAGTGTGCAGGGGCAGGCAGAGAATGATACTTAGCAGAGCCTTAGCATTTAGAGCATCATGTAGCGTAAAATGCTTTGCCCTTAGTTCTACAAAGTCAAAATGTTTAGACCTTGGTTCCACAAAGATAAGTGATAGGGTACTTGATATCCTCAAAACCATCACAGCAGTATGTCAGCGCTGAGCTGGTGTGAAGTGACTCTACTGATAGAAAGTTCTCCACAGATGTCTGAAGGAGGATATTCATCAGTGTAACTCTAGCTGGTACCACACCGTTCTCCACACTTGGTACTTCACTGTCTAGTCCTTTTCCTTTTTTCTGTTGTCAGTGATCTGAGGTTCGGGAATATCACTTCTGTTTTGTTCAGGTAGACTTATTCTTAGTACCCTCTCACCTATGAATTTACCAAAACTGGAGTTTTGCTAACCTTCTAACAAATTGCTTGGATTAAGACTATCTCAAAATGCAATATAATACCTAACAAAAATTTTGACCTGATCAACCCAAAGTGGCTCAACGTCATAGCCAAGGTCACAGTGCAGCGTGCAAGCTTGATGATTGTCTTCATCATTCTGATAAAGGATAGTTTTCCTCAGGCATAGCCCACTGCAGTCTTACCAGGCAGAGGTACAGGAGCTGTTTGGTTTTGGGAGGAGAAAAATTCCATGCATGGCCTGGTATGAGAATTTGAGGAATGATGCAGTTACCTGAGCACCTGCTCAGGTGCTCATGTGGACACTTCAGTGACCTGAGCCAATGCAGAGTACAGGTTCTGACCTGCGCTCACAAGACGACTGTCAGTAATGAGTGCTCCTTGTCAGCAGGGCTTCTGTTCCATGGTTTGAGGAGGATTATCACCTTTAAACTAAGACATCGTGGCAAGTTCTGTCTCACGTTCTGGCTAATCCAACAGAAAACTTGTCCTCTGTTGGTGCCCAACTGGATCGAATTTTGTACTGCCAAATGATCTGTTAGTGCAGAGCACCAGCAGTAATTTGAGAGAGAGACACACCTGCCTGATAATGGGAATTCTGTCAGGTTCCATCAAATTCTGTAGGGATCCTTCAAGGCAGCATTTGGAACTCCCCAAATTCAAGGACAGTTTGCATCCTCCATTGGAAAGAAAAAAGTAAGAACAAGAACACCATGGGAGAAGAGACTAAGGGGGAGCAGAATGATGCTCCCAACGTCAAGCATCTGAATCAAATGCTCCAAGAAGATGCCCAGTCTCTAGAAGCTGCGGAGCGTGGGATGGGGGGACACTACTGCAGGTAGGAAAGCCTTGCTTAGTGCATCCCTTCATTAATTTGGTTCTGTTTTGTCTTGATTTGTTTCTGGGTGCTCTGCGAAGTGCTGGGCTCTTTGCCAAGAAGCAGCTCTCAGGCTCTGTGCTCCCACCGTTTCTGAGTGCCTGCTTCTACTACATGCCACGCTCCCAGGCCGGTGTCACAGCCACAACTCCACAGCCTGTCCATCTTAGCAGAGTATGCCCACCACGCTGTCTCCCCAGCCTTGGTCTGAGGCGCTGCAGCACTACTCTACTCCAGGTATTTTGTGCCTTCCTGTACCTTCTCCTGAACTCCCTGTGTCTGATGCAGCTGGCAACAACTCTGAAGCAAATGGACACATGCACAGAAAAGACACTGAAGACAAATTTCTACAGCATGCACAAAATTTCATACAACAAAGTGAAGCCCCTTTGCCACGGGGTTGCTGCCTGTTCCTCAGTGTTGAATGTTGAAAGAAAACAAAGTGGTGAAAACGGCTTTTCATGTTTTTCACCATGTTAATGGTTGGTTCATGCCAGGCTGCAAATGACATCCTGACACTGGCTTGGTGCTTCTCCCAAGACTTTTTCCTAGGTGGTGGCTAAGGCTGGTAACAGGTTGTTCTTCCAAACAATCTGCTGTACATGTCCTCACAATGCACCAAGGTGCACGTCCCATAGGTGCACTAGGCAGGCGAGCGGAGGCAGGACACTGTGTGAGGCAGGTACGAGGCAGCGTGCCGTGGCACATCGTGGCAAGTTCTGTCCCGTATTCTGGCTAATCCAACAGAAAAGTTGTCCTGTGTTGGTGCCCAACTGGATCAAATTTTGTACTGCCAAATGATCTGTTAGTGCAGAGCACCAGCAGTAATTTGAGAGAGAGACACACCTGCCTGATAATGGGAATTCTGTCAGGTTGCATCAATAGCAGTCGGGGTCAAGGGCATTGCAGAGAATCTCTGCCACAAGAGAAAGCAGAGATACATGAAGGTATCACAATACTTTGTGGAGTGTTGCATGAACAAAGGGTTTCACCTGCAGGAAAAGTGTTTCCCTGGTGAGGAAGGTGTTATTTAGAAGATTGTAGGAGTCTAAAAGAATAAAAAAATACAGCTGAAATTTTGAAGTGTATTTTTATGGGGGAAAAGGAGGTGAAAGAAGACCAAAATAAGAAACTAAACACATTGCGTACAAGGAATTAAGAGGTAACTACAGGTGAGATTCAGCACCCTGATCTAGATGTTGTACTTGAAGTGGCATAAATGGGCAGGGAGATACAGTGAGGCATAAGCCTGGTGCTACTCACCAATATCTTTTGTCAACATCATGTGCAATGCAGCACTATTAGCTTTTACCAGAATCCAGTAGATAATACTTATTACATCAAAAAAGGGCAGAGGAGAGGAGGAACAGTAGAGAGATTTACTAATGTGACATGCTTCAAATTATAAGAGGGTTTCAGCACATTGTGTTTAACTGCATTAAATTGGAGCAATCCTCATTCCCATTCCTTCTTCTTTCAGCATCGGGATACCACAATTTGCAGAAATTTCCAAAGAAATCTTCCTTTCACTTTCTCAAACACCACAGGCTGAAAGCGTGGAAGAGGTGATGAAAGTAATGAGGCAAGCAAAGCAGGGTGAACATTTGCACTTCTATCTTAAAATGTATTTTGAGAGACTGAAAAAATGTGTCTTCTGGCTTGTGCAGACCAGACTTGGGTGTGTTGTTCCCCTGGCCAACATGAGGGAGTGCAGGTGTGATTACTCGCTTCTCCTTCTCCTCAGGGCTACGGCTTGGAAGGGCACACGGTTCATAAACACTCATCCATTTTTTTTCCAGCCAACTTCTTGCATGAGAAAGGCATGTATTTTCCCTTGTGGATCTCCCAACAGACAAAAATTGTAGTCACTGCTGAAGAGACCATGAAAAATAGTATCTGACAATTTCAGCAGTCCTCTGCTAGGAAGAAAGAAATTCAATAGGAAATCCTGCAGAGATGACAAGGTTGCCATTAAGATGGTTTCTCCCTTACAGCGATGTACTGGGGTTTTTTTTTTATTTTTCTTTCTCTCTTATTACAGAGAATTATTATATAATAATTATTAAATAATTATTATTATTTTTTGCTGTTCAAAATTCCTCTGCTTCTGTTATACACCGTTTTCAGAATTCAGCATTTCGTATGAGGGAGACACATATGAGCGCTCACACGTACCCCGAAGCAGAACTGCAACATTTACATTTGTTTCTTGTCTTAAGCTCTCACTGGGGACTAAAAATCAAAGAGAGTCTGCATCACACCCCAGAATTGTCTGCTTTTCACTGGTGAGTCATATCCAGCCTGGTTTTATTTCTGATTGCATGTAGAGTAAAACACGTCCTTGCTATGGCTTGAATCTAACACAGACTCAATAACAAAAAGCACTCTAGAGATTTTATCACTGCTGATGCAGTGGGACCCAGCTGTTCAGCTACATTCTGACACAGCAAAGATTTCATTGTCTTTTCACATGCAATAATGCACTCAGAAATGACAAGCAAAGGCAAATTTTTAAAGCACACATATGGCTTTGTGTCTAAGTAATACATTGGATGTGCAGAGTAGTTTCTTGTGCTCTGGCACTATGACACTATGGCAAACTGCAGATAATTATTGTATCTTAAGTTCATGTTCTTCCTAGGAGATCACTGTTTCACGATATACTGATTACTGTTAATAACAGATATTAAACATCTCCAGAGACATTACAACCAACTACCATTGTTATTTATTCCAAAACACTGGGCCCGTAGAACAGATGGAGCAAATCCTGCTTTAGCACAGAAGAAGGGGCAGCACACAGCTCATTTCCCCTTGCTCCTCTTCTAACTAGACAAGTGGCTGTGCAAGATGCACGGAGCTTTCCCAGACACTGGGAAGCTGAAAGCAAAGCTGCCCTGAGGAAATCACAAGCTCTGGAAAACAAATTTCCTCCATTTGGACTGAGCAATTTCCAGTCTTTGACTAATCCTTTCCACAGGAGACTTTGAACTGATGGTGTCCGACGTTCTCTCTTTGCAATCTTGTAGAATATGAACATATGCCTGACATTAAAGCCTTATTCAAAAGTGAATTCACTGTTTGTGAGATGTGACTGGTACGTACATACATACATGGAAAATGGAGTGAGTGGTGTTGCAACACTTTGCAACAGCTGCTAAAATTATTGTTATAAAGCAGGAGACAACAATTATGGCTAAGACCTCATGTATGAACATTACTACTCTTCAGAAAGCATATTATGCCATTCATAGATAATAATGCCTGCAAGGATTACCAAACATATTTTGTCTGGCGTCTTGTGTTTCACAGGTTACAAGTGTATTTTCCTCTTCCTTTCACAGTAACCTGCAGGAGCATTTGTTTTCTTTTTCACACTTTGTTCTTTCCTCTGCCATTACCAAAGCTGACAGTCTGGCAGGCTCTAATATGCACTATAAGTTCACAGATAAAGGAGCAGCATCAAGCTAAAAGGAACTGGAAAGAGATGTTCTTCGTTTCTCAGAGGGGAAAGCAAACCACTGTACACTGCAAGTCCTCTTTTTTCCAGTTGATATCACATTCAGACATTTCCTCAGCTGAGGTGAAAAGATTGTGAAAGCAGTAATTTCTTTCTCCTTTGTCTAGAGAGCAGGTCAGGTACCCCATTTACACAAACCCAGCAATTGATAACTCAGTTCGTCTAGAGGGAGTGTGTATTACCCTAACTAGCAATGTTATATACTTGAAAGCTTCCTAAATACTCTGAGAAGCCTCTTTTGATGCAGGCATTAAGCAAAACATAAGTTCCTTGGTTTATTTTCAGTCCGCCAAAAATAATCAAGGAAAGTTTCTAGATGTGACATTCCTTCTCTATCAATCTACAGTTTTAGAAATAAAAAATAGTCATCACAGGAAAAAGATGCAAGTGCTGCAGTAGCTGAATCTCAACACACCTTTGCTGTAGAAGGCAGGTTTCTGTACTTGCTGTTGAGGGTACAGTCAGTTGGTAAGTAAAGGAGTACTGTTAGGGAGACATAGGAAGTCCATTTATTCATGCCAAGACCAACATACACCATTCTGCAATATCTGTAAGCAGATCTTGAAGGCTAACTGAAGTAATCCAGCAAACTCAGGGGTACCTTGCTCTGCTGTATTTACATGCTTCTCACAGCTTCAGGAGAGGAAGCTTTCTACATGCTATGAAACCTGCTCCTTCAGATGAAACTGGCCATAGCAAAATTTGCACTGCAGCCGCCTCTCAGCACTTTAGTCTTTCAAAATATAAGGATTAAGCACATTAGCACTTAAATATAGGAATCACAGATTGCTAAGAAAAAGTGATTCTGAAGTGCAAGAACAACACTGTACAATATTATATGGACAGTAAAAGTCTATGTATTCTGCACAGCTTTTCCTCAGAAAAATAATCTAACCTTAGAGTTATGGATGTGAGGTTTTTACTTTAAAAATTTAATTAACGCTATCTCCCATCAGAATTCAATGGGAGGTTCAGTTATCAAGTCAACATAAGGTTCTCTTACAAAGAGCGTGGTCACTACGACCCCCCGCCAGCGCTCCAGTTAAGAAAATACTTTGACAAGTTTTGTGCTCATGAGCCAGGGTCAGCACTTTATGAGTTGTATATCTTGTGACAGGTCTCTTTTGTGTAAGAAAAGAGGACACTAACAAAAATGCGGTGCATATCATGATGACTGAAAATTACCTGGGCTGCTAAAAACAGAGATAACACCTCTCAGTCACTTTTCTGTTTCTGTAAGAAGTGAGGGAGAAAAGATTTTATCTTTGTTATTTTTTCCAAGACCTACTTCCTTGAGCAAGTAGGACCTATGGCAGGGTGCTCTGTAAAACAAATCAGTCAATCCTTAAAATTATCTGGATCCTTACAGGTAAAGAGTGTTCATCTCATTCTATTTTACCTGCAGCTCTATGGCCCTGATGCACTCAGGAAGCAAGCTCTTTGAACAGGATCCTTCTCCTTTAGGAGACTTAGGGATCCCCAGATTAAATCAGGTCCTTCTATTTTCAGCTCTCCTCTCTAGGTAGGTGACCAGCTCTTAGCAGGTACTGACAACTGTTTGTTTTGTGAGCTGACTCAGAGGCTACTAGCTTTTTCAGGCAGATCATCATTTTCAGCCATGTGCCTGCAAAATGCTGTGACTAATTCCTGTAAAACTTACCATCCAAAAAGTTAATACATTTCCCAGGGTAATTTCCCATGTCTTCTTAGGGGAAGAAAGCGTAATTCTATTGTCACATTTGGTGCTGGATCTAGCAAGCTATATTTATTCAGGATGGTTAAATATAATAGTAGTAGGAATTTGGTGAGTGGAGGCACGTGCTTTGCTTATTTCTTCAATGAACTTTTGCGTGGACCCCCCGACTCAGCTGCACCGAGGCATCTGGTTGAAACAGTGCATGCCCCCAAGTGTCAACAACAAAGTTGCATCAGTTTAAGCAAACTGTTAAACCCATGTAACTGCAAAGACAAGCCTTGTAGGACAATAAAGATTTCTCAAGTCTTAATCAACCTAGCTGTGGTTTAAATATTTGGAGAGTTAAAAGGGTTTCTGTCGAGACCTCAGTGTAGTTGTGCTGAATCACAGAATCTCCTTCTTAATCTTGCTACAGATAATGAAATGGTAAACCTGAAGCAAAGGAGTTTTCCTCTGGTGTGTTTGGTTACTGGTTCTAAAAAACCACAGTGTTCACTAGTCTGAATAGCACGCTTGTCCCCTCTTAAACAGGTCTCCATCTGTCCTGGTTTTGGCTGGGATGGAGTTTTTTCTGTGTGGTGCTTAATTGCTGGCTGGGGCTAAACCACGACACCATCCCACTGTCGGAGGTTGTAATCCTGCTTCATCTCCAGCAAGCCTGTACATGCAAGAGGGGAGGAGAAAAGGAGGAAGGAAGGAACTAACATTTAGAAGCACATTTTCTTCTTTGCATACATCTCAGTTTTAAGCAGAGCAGATTAGTTAAACTGCAAAGAGGAGGGTTTTGTTGTTGTTGTTGTTTGAAGGGGTTTTGTTCTGCTTTTGAGAAGAAAGTAACAGAGAAGTATAAACTTTTAAAGCGGTTTCAGACGAGTTGTCTAGTTACATTGCCATGGTATATCTCTCCCACGCTCCCTACCTTCACGGCGAGGAGGGCCCATTGTCCAGGCTGGCACGTCAGGCAAACATGACAGCAAGCCGCTGCATGCCCTCCTCTCATGGAAGCCTTCGGCAGGTACCTGCTGCTAGCTCCTGAGCCCCAGGGCTGGCAGGGGCTGGCAATCTCAACATGCTCAGCAAACGCTCCCCAGCCGGATTAACTTGCTGCAATTTTAATCCCTGCCCATGTATTTCCTCTGTTGGGCAGCGACTGAACATGAGCCCAGCATTGAGTTACGCCTGTTTCCAGCTCCCCCTTTGAGCCACAGCTGCCCTGATGGCTGTATGAAGGCCAGCGCAGATACAAACAGGTCAGAGAAACAAGGCCTTTTACTCAGCTGACATCAGAGCGACACAGCTTCACAGCTTCATTTTGGTAAAGCTGATCCAAAGCAGTTGGTTCTTCCTTTCAAGAGGCAGGCTAGTTCTGTGAAGAGAAAGGTGCCTTTTATTTCTGGCAGAATGTGTGGGATTTGAAAAGCAGGGAGGGGAACATCAAGTGGTGCACCAGGGCTTCACCAATTTGTTTGAATTTCTCTGTCCTACTCTTGTCCTCCATCAGCACATCTTACATCCAAGGGTTTTTCCTAAACGTAAATTACTCTAGCTGTATCATCCACATATTTAAAGATCCATTTTGCTGGCTCTACTTCTTCTTTTCACTTTTGCACATAAACACAATGCCATAGAAACCTCCTACCAATGCTAGGTACCCCCAGCACCTAGCCAGTTGAAGAGTGGCACAGCACCCAGCTCAGCAACCCAAGGCTGTCTGAGCAGTATACTGTCTTCCTCCGGAAGAAAAAGAAAGAGGAAAGAAATTAGAAAGAGGAAATTCTGCCTGAGTAAAAATGTTTTCAATGTCAGTGGTGATACCTGAATGCCTACCTTCCTCTCTCCCAATGCATATGGTAGCTATCCCAGTTAGAAAACTGCACGAAGCCCAGTTTCCTCCTGATTCACATTCCAGTTTCAAAATCCAAAGCCAGCTATCCTGCAGCTAGCAATCTGAAATGAGTAAGCTCAGGCCATATGCTCCTCCCAAGCATTTTCACCACACGAAGGCAGCAGTCAAGTGCTTTGATACAAAACACGAGACTTGACTGACTTGTAACCTTAACCACAGTTTCGACTTTGCTTCTTTCCCAGGCAGTGACTAGAGAAGAACATTGCAGAGCTGACTTGGTGAAACACTGCCCGCAGAGGCACGTGGAAGGCCATCTAAAATGCCCACACTCTGCTTCCCCCTACTGATACACATGCCATCCATTCTCACAAAACCTCAGCCATGAGCTCTCAGTTATGCACAAGCAAGAGAGGAAACGTAAGTAAGGTGCAGAAAACCCCAAAGGCAGACATGAAGCGAGGGAGGTGTTGACCACAAGCAGTGGTCACTGTGGTGCACTCTTTCTTCAGTTGAGTGCATGTCAGTTCCCAACAGCAGGCTGGACTCAGTACGCACAAAAACTTACACACTGTAATACTTGGAGTCTGCAGGCATCAGATACACCAAACCCCAATCTAACCCTAAGACTTGGGAAAGTCAGCGCAGTAGAAGTGACCTTGTGAGGAGCTGAGCTAGTTTTCAAAGCAGACTTTTTATACAGCAGTGCAGACTTCAGCGGTGGAGGGGAGGAGAACAGTGTTCTTGCATTGGTGGCTCATTCAAACTGCATTTCGCTCCTCCTGCTTCCACTTTTCCAGAGGTTGGCTTTGATTTTTAGAGTGGTGACACATGAATCCTAGGCTTGAAGGAGACTAAATCATGCTGAAGAAGTTTGTTCAAAGGTAGTATAGGAAGATCAACAATAACAACGAATTATGAAGCTGATGTATCAAATCCTGTTAAGTTTTAAGTGCAATGAGTTGATCTGCACATAATGCTCACATGTTCCAAGTGGCCACAAAATGTGGCATTTGAGGAATTGTTGCATTTCATTGTAATGATAGCAAACATGGTGCTGACTTTCTAACATGCTTTAGCCTGTTAAAGCTGCTGTAAAAATAACATTAATACAAAAATTTAATTAGCTTAATTCAGAGCTGAAAAAAAATAATCCTAAAACCTGCCCTTGGAACAGGTTCCTTTATTAAAAATAGGACAGAGCCCCACACAGTCATGGTATAATCCATTTATTAGCATACCTTGTAAGCCATGGGTGTTGATCCAGGGGACTTGACTGATTTCAGAGGTACTTGGCCGCTTGTTAGTAGAAAGGGATTTTAATAGGACTGAGTGGGCTACTACACAAGTGAGTGTTTCTCCTTGATGTGGGAAATTAAATATTTTCCTGAACAAGTCAAAATACAGCCCAAGAGATACGCATTGGTCCGGGTCACAGTGCCTCATTCCACAAGGAGTGGTCCCAAGTTGGTTACCACCAGGGGCTGTTCTCTTTCCTCGAGCTGCAAGAAACTCCCAGTGAGGCTATTAAGATGGTGTTAAATACCAAAAGTTTTTATCTGATTGCTGAATATACACATAAAAATCTGTCTTCAAGCAGCTGATGGATCACTGCAGCTTTTTTTGGATGAAGAGGCTTCATAAGGCTTCCAAAAGGAAGGAAAACAGACAAAAGGCAGACCCACCTCTCTTACCCCTGAGATAGCAAATATCCATGTTCCTGGTTCCTCACCAATGCCTCCTCTAATACCTTTGAGGAACTGATCTGTTATTCTCTGCTACAAGGGTGCAAGGATTCCAAGGGTAATCAACATCCTGCCCAGGTTATAAACAGCTGCCTGCACTAATAGCTGCTTCTTAGACCCTTGCGATAGCTATGTTTCTACTCCTGCCAATGCTCCCAGCCAGTCATAGTGACGTTCCCGTTCTCACATAACCAGCATCTGCCACACTGCTGTGGGTAGTTATCTCACAGCATCCATGTGGCACTGTGCCGCCAACAGCAGCAGTGACTGAGCTCTCGGCTCCTGGAAATAGCGTATGAGCATTAGCCTTATCCAACAGACTAATGATGCGAAGGACTGTATCAGCCCTACAGGTATGTCAGCCAAGGCAAAGGTCTACACAGCTATTCAGGTGCTCCCTGCCCAGAGCTGCGTTACGCTGCCCAGACATACCTATGGCCATCGTTCTGAGCTCAGAGGGGCTGCTGCTGAGACGCAGGGGGGATTAACTTTGGGAGGTTTTCACCCCATTGTAGCTAGGCTGTCACCATCACCACACTAGCAAGTTTAAAGCTAGCTCCAGCGTACGTACATAATACACATGCAGCACTAGAAATCACTTACAGCATTGCCTACTATAGAAAATAATACTGAAAATAATCAGCAGATGGCACAGCTTCCTCTGGCAAACTGCATTCAGTTCTGGTTACCAAAGCTTAAAGATCCAGCAGAAAGAGAAGACATGGAGAGACAGTCAGCATGCTATCAGATATCTAGACAGTTTGGGTTGGATAGAGACAAAGAAGCCACAGTTTTAGAAAAGGGACTATTTCTAGAGTAATGGACAACAGAGAATGTAAAGCCAGGCCCCTTATTTCCTCTCACAGCTAAAAATACAAGGACAGATGGGATTCAATGAAAACAAAAGGCAATTAATTCAGGAACCATAAAAAGAAATTATGTGGTATGGAGAATAAAATTATATTAGTTCTCATTGCCAGAAAATACTGAGGCTGAGAGCTTAGTTGGATTAAATAAGGGATTAAACATTTATATGGAAGATGAAGGTTGGTTACATGAAATAGTCTTTAAAAAGTTAGGGATATAAACTCTCATGCTTTAGAAAAAGAATCAAAAAAGGATAGTGCATAGCGTTTGTACAACACCTAGAGGATTGAGTACTTGTACTTGTATTTTTAATAGTAATAGTAGTAATGAAAATAAGTAATTTAAATGAGCCAACAACAAAACTCCCCAAAAGGAAAGGCTGTTAAAACTTGTTCAGAACAAACTCATATGTACCATCCTTTGAAACATCTGCTGCTGGCCAACATTAAGTATGAAATACAGTCCTAGGGTGGCTGAGTGCCACTCATCCAACCACACAGTTCCTATAAGCCTCAGTGGCAAAGCACATGAGTTTGGTTTGGGCCACGGTCCCAGTTTAAACAGTAAAGAGCAATAGCGGTGCTATGAAACAGGTTAGGACACTTGAGGACAGTATTGGCAGGCTTGCCTACAGTACCAGTGAGGTGTAAGAGTAGGCGAAGGAGATAGATAGGATACTTCCTTCCCTCCTCCTGGCTCATGCAGGACTCTGAGGATGTTACTTACACGGATTCTCACAGCTTTCATGGTGACAAGATCGAAGAGAAAGAAATATTTTGATCTAGAACATGGGAGTTTCATAAGATAATGCCAGGCCTGTGTCTCACTCATGTTACATGGTAATTTACTCTAACTCCTAAAAGGCAACCACGTTAAGTAGGCTTAGGGAAATAACCTCATGGTTTCAATCCTTCGGGTGTTTCTATGCCTGTTTGGGTTATGGGTATAAGCTGAAAGATCAAGCCAGGTTAAACTAGTGATGTACAGCACCCAAGGCACAGAAACTCCGTTTGAGCTGCTGCAGCATGCTGGCTTGGGGGCAGCTGAAGGTAAAAGCCAAATCCCTCCATGTTTCCCAGACAGGTACTGTTGCTGCCGGTGTGGAACTTGGCATTTAATGCCCCGCAGGATCAGAAGTCTGTAACATAACTGCCCTCGGCCCTCCTGTCATTTTAATTCCCGGGAGATAAGGAGCAGTCTGCAGCTTGCGTCTTAGGGACTCTCAGCCAGCGTGGAGCCAAGCACAGCGCTGCTGAAGGATCAAGCCCGGCACTTCAAACAGAGTAATCGGCACAAGCTGCACTGCAGCCATTCGGCCCCTTGAGAAGAGGCACAAACAGATCCAATCTGTCTCGCAGGCCAGTTTGCAGGGGTTCTGACACTGCATATTTTAAAGTCTCCTACAATTCTTTTTTAAGATAAAGTTTCCAGGCAGGATCTTTAAACAGCCCATTGCAACATTGGTAACCTGACTGCCTACAGTCCCTGGAGAGGGTAAATGGAACTGTTTAATTTAGCATTCAGACACAAAAATCAGCCACCTAGCCAGGTCGATACCTTTACATTAAGCTGTTTCATCGAAGACAAATAAAGCTTTAGGCAATCACTACTTGTTGAATCCAAGGCAGTTTCTAGGACTCTGGTCACCACATGCACCCCATTGCCAGTCCACAGGCTGTGTGCTCTGCCTCCTGGTCTCGCCTACGCACTGAACAGCTCTGTGCCCTGAGCGCAGACCTTCCAGACAGCAGGCCAGTGCCTGACTGAGTCATTGCCTACCCTCCAGTGTGTGAGTGAACCCCAAACATGCACATCTGGCACAAGTTCTGTGTGCCCCATTCTGTACCATGACTCCATGTTCGCGTCCTTGGTTATACATCAAAGCTTACTGCCCCTGCTCCTGAGGAGACCCATCTTCTCTCTGGCTTGTCTAACGCACAGCGAGAAGACACTGTGCGCTGCACAACCGTTAATGCACTTAGTCCTTCTGTCTATTTTTATATTTTTCTACCTACTTGAGAATAATACATTAATTTACAAAAGTGACTAAGGCCTAAGAGGCAACTCTGATCATTTGTTTGGATGAGAGAGGAAGAAGAAATTGAGGTATTCAATAACCGCTGCTTTCTCTCAGCATTATTTCTGTTCAGGCCAAGAACTAAAGCTTGATGGCACTGCTTGCATACCCTCGAGTTAAGCCAGTTTACTACCACTGAGAGGACTGAAAAGAGAAATAGTGCAAAGAAGAGAAGAGAGGAAGCATAGTCCAGGGTTGCAAAAATAGGACACACTCAGGAAAGCAGGAAGTTGCTTTGTAGCAACTGTTTTACACCTCAAGCAAATTACTCCCTGTGTGTGTTGTGTATCTATACACCAGGAGTATTTCTATGTTTCATAGGAGAACTGTGAACACAGAGATATTAAAGACTAACATCACAAATAAAGGGCAGCTAATAACCATGGTGAATAAGGTACCAAGAGAAAATTCTCACAGTGCTGTTAAATCATGACTCAACACCTGAATGTTTGAGACCAACATTACATTTGGATTTAAAGAAAAATAATGTGTCTGTCCACCCTTTTGAGATCACATTTTTAAGTTCTTCGTAGTAATCACAAGGGCAAGAAAGCTATTCTGTCTTAAAAATGGAAGATTTACTCTCACACCAACAACTGATTCTAAGAGATGCTGCTTTAAGGAAAAAAAAAAAACCCAACAAAAACAAACACAAAAGAACCACTATATTGAGAAAGCAGCAATAAAACCATAGCATCTGGCTACCGGAAATGTGTGATAGAGAATTACAGCAGACACTACACAGACACATATAGTCTGTATTACTAATACAGACACTTTAAAGGGATCATATAGGAGCAGACCTACTATTCAGAAGAGAAAAGGTTCCCCCTAGAGACATAACAGGGAAGGAAAAAACCCCAACTGTTGGCCTCAGCTTAGGTCAAATCTTCTGATTCCTGGAACTGAAGAGAGCTGTTATGAAAAAATATCTGAGGATTTCCACTATGTCAGAGCCTGGTGCCATCTTCCAAGCATCTCACCTCTTCTTGCAGCGTTTTTCAAGTGTGCAAACGTATAAAAACAGGAACAGATTTAGAGAGGCATGTATCTCTCCACTTCTACCGTTTCTGTGTGGCAGGGCAAAGGATCAAGTGTGATTGCATTACGGGACTCAGATAGTCAGAGCAACATAGACTTATTATTCTTACCAGTGTGCACCTGCTTTCTCTGCTGAGAGATTATGGACTAAAGTGAAACAAAAGACTTTAAAGAATCAGCCGTAACTGTTTTCCTCCCAGTTCTACATTAAAGTCTTTTCCCAACATCCAACAACAAAATAAATCTCCATTAGCCAGTCACAGGCCACAGGCCACAAGCCACAGCCTTCTGCTGCTGCAGGGCAAAAGGACCATACAATGAAGTTCCTAGAGCTCAGACATTGTCATTTTAGCTTGGTCACTTTCTTGATCCAGGGTACATATTTGCTGACCTTTGTGTACACACCGGGGGAATCCTTCCGACCACAGCCGTAACCCCAAGAAGTGATCCCCAAAATGATCCAGCGTCCGTTTGACCTCTGACACATGAGTGGCCCTCCACTGTCTCCTTGGCAGCTGTCCACTCGCTTATCTTCAGAGAGGTTCCCAGCACAAATCATGCGGTTAGTGAACTTCTGTCCATAACGGACCGCACAGTCTTCCCATGGGAGAAGAGGCACCACCCCCTGCAGCAGGGTTCTTGAATAGGACTTCCCTGGAACAGAACAGACCAGCCAGACCAAGTCACATACAGACAACAGCAGCGACCTAGAGCAACGGTGCTCCGTGCAAATACAGATATTTGTACACTGAATGTCAAGACTGCAGCACAGAAATAGGCCAAGCTCAGCATCTCTGAACCACCAGAACTTCAGAAAACAGTACTGCAAAGCTAGACCACAAAAAAGAGTTGTAAGATCAAAGAAATGGGGAAGAGGTTGAGAAAAAAGGTTAGATCAAAGGGTGAGTCTTACTCCTGGTTCTGCCAACAAGTAACTTGAACCTCTGAGTTCAAGGCTCTCTGAGCCTCCATTTCCTGCTCCGTAAAACAAGGACAGTGCTTTCTCAAGAAATAAATGCAGTAATATTTGTAAAGCGTTTAACCCTCAGAGAAGTTTTGGACGATGTTTCAGAGGCATCCAAATATTATTCAAAGGGAGCTCACTTCATCTTTGGCCGGGTTTGTCTCTATTTGCTCAAATCTCTTTATTACCCTAGATTTACTCAAAACATGAGGTTCATGTGCTATATTATAGTACGACCTTTCTGTGCCCAAGGTTTACGGTAAGCTCACAAGGTTGTAGGTAACTGCCCCTCTGTTTGGCAAAGCCAGGTTTGGTGCATGGGAGGGATTCTAGCTGTTAAGCCCCAGTACAGCTGAAGGAAGTTACATAGCTGGGTTGCTCCTTGATCCTCCCCAGACACCCCGAAGTGACACGTGCACCTGGTGCAACTGACTCCAAAGGCAAATGTATACTTGCAGTTAAACCCTTGGGGTAACAGCTAGGGGAACAGTTGGAATGGATGGGTAAGTTCAAAATCAACAGACAAGCTCCTGGGGCTATTTGCCTTTTGGCAGCAAGTCTTTCTGAACATACGGCTTTGCTCCAGTCATAGCAGTGCCAGAATGGCCTCCTTGCCCCCAGCCCTGTGTTGCACCTCTGATCCTCAAATGGGGGAGGACTGGACAAGCAGTTATAAAGCTTTGTTTAGAGTTTAAAGCTGTCTCCAGACCTTGCTAATGCATTCATGTCAGGACTCCACCAAGCCCAGCATCACCTTGAGAGAGTTAAGTATTTAATAATAAGTAATTTCTAGAATATTCCCTGCTCCCTTTTACCTAGGAAGCTCCATAGCAATGTGCTGAAAGAGGACAGGTACAGGCTGTCTCAAACCTAGTGCAGAAACTAGCCTCAGAGCCCAGCTGTCCCTGCTGCAATATCCAAGGAGATCGAGCAAGGTAGTCAGAGAGATTCCTTCCACCTCTAAGCGCCCCCCACAGTATCATGAAGAAGGCAGGAGGTCATGGAAACATGGGGGCCTCCCACAGGCCTTGTACACCAGCTCTGCACAGGCTGCTGCCTAAGTGTCTGCTGTGGGCAAACATGCGTGTAGAAAGGGGAAGAAAGAGAAGGCTGTGGCCAGATGGCAGCATTGCTCTCCCACCCAGCTTCAGAGGGATGCTATGGCAACCCAAATGTCCACCATGGGCTCAAGAAGCCTCAAAATCAGAAAAAACCACAATGGCATAAAAATCACCTAACCTCCCTGCTCCTTAACACCATGTGCTGGCACAGACATAGGAGCAGTAAGAACGTGGCCTTGAGTTGTGCAGACAAATTAATGGCCCATGTAGGCTCCTGAACTCAGACTCCCCCATCTTTCTTGCCCCTCAAAGCCCCATCACTCACCTGTGTCTCCCCAGCCAGAGATGATGCAGGCTTGCCTGTTGATGTCAGACTTCTCTTTCCTGTTGGGCAGGCAGACAGGCAGAACATGGCGATTGAAGGAGACACAGTGCCCCTCTCTGCCTCGCATCCGGACCAGGGCAATGTCATTGTCATTGCTGCCAGCCCAGTAGTTCCTGTGGAGGATGATCCGCTCCACAGGCAGTTCCCTCTCAAACTCATCCTTCACACCTGTGTGATAATCTCCCACTCGCAGCAGGTAGCGCCGCACATCAACACCAAACCTGGAGAAAAATAGACTCAAGATCTTGATACTCCTGCTAAGAGAGAAACAGACTCACACAAGTCTCAGTTGCTATGAGACTGAACCACCTCCTCACAAACTGATAAAACACTGCCAGCTACAGGACTGTGGGACCTCTTTAGCAGATGTGATAATGACAGCTATTGCAGTCAATGGGTGTCCCAAATCACTATTTACCACACACAGGACTTTTTTTCCTATAGAAAGAGCTACAATAGTTGCAACAGGCTTGTGACCTTATCTGTTCACAGTTCCTTAAAGCACTGAAGAATGGCAAAATGCTGGTTCCCTTTAAGTTGTAAAGCCTCAAAGTTAAGAGGGCAGGTGTAAGCAGTGAAGGATAAAGCAAGCCTATATTGAGTCATCCCCATAAGTGCGCCAAGATCACACACATCATAACCTGAAGGTCTTGGTTTAGAAACTTTGCTCATGTGCTTCCACTGGGCTGGGAGGATAACCTTGTATGAGGTTATCTTGTTCATCGTTGAGTATCCCTTGAGGCTCCCCACTCACAAACTCACCTTTTGAAGCAGTGGGCTGCAGTCACTACCCAGCAGCTGCTGATCAGTGTTGCTCCACACAGCAGACGGGAATCTCGATGAAAACCCTTCAACCGTAGTGAGGCCTGCCACGGCCAACTGCCTCTGAAGAAGAAACAGAGAAACAATGGGTGTCACACATAGGAGCTGTTTTCCTCTTTTCCCATCCACTCTGCCCTATCTGGGCTCAGCTGGCATGCATCCTTCCATAGATAGGCCCACTGGTTCAAATCCAGTTAAAAAATCACCAGTGAAAATGTGTTAATGTGCTCAGGATTTGCCAGGCTATTTCCAGAGACTGTAGGAATGCTGGAACCAGTTCTGGCTTTCCCAGCAAGTACAGGGTGGTACCTGAGAGACTTGTTTCCACCTATGATCCTCTTCTTGCGACGGTGAAGCAGGCGCATCCCACACACACCAGACGCTGGACCTGCACAGCAAAGTTAGAGCAGCTGAAGGTAGATACCATCAGCTTAAGTATCAACAATTGCTGTCACAGGGCCAAATACCATTCACCTTCCCTGAGGGCATTAAGCCTGATGGTAGTTGAACATACTGTGTTGTGCATATGGAATTCATAGGAGATTTGATCCTATAGGTTTCCTCAGTTTTGGTGAAGATGCTTACCTGCAGTACCTGTAGTCTTATGCCAGGAATGGGGGTGGGGACACCTATACAGCTAGTTCTTTAGTACTCTAAAACCCAAAGTTTTCTCATGGTTACTGCTCTAAGAAACTTGGGGACTTGGCTGTGGGGAAGTTCTGCACGCTCAAAGGCCTGACGTGGGTGAAGCACCCTGTTCTCCTAAGAAGAGACAATGAAATCAAGGAAAAAGTAGGAGGTGCAGGACAAGACATGCTTATTTTGTAGGTCAAGTTTCAGCCAAAGAGAAGAACTGCAAGGAAAAAGCATAAAAGCATGCAAAGATACTACAACTGGAGCTCCAGGTTTCTGCATAGAAGAAGTAGGCATGTCACCTGTTCTCCTGATATCTTGGACCTTCTCTTCCACATAGTCACAGATCACACCGGCATCCTCACTGTGCCAACAGCTGTGAATCCCGGTGTCAGGCCTGACACATTGCCCCAGGGTGTGCTCCGTGCCACTGCATTCTATGTTGTCCAGATGGATGGGCCCATGGCCTTCACCAAAATAAGCCATTGCCCTGGCTTTTGCTGTACCACT
This sequence comes from Phaethon lepturus, assembly GCF_000687285.1. Classification (NCBI taxonomy): domain Eukaryota; kingdom Metazoa; phylum Chordata; class Aves; order Phaethontiformes; family Phaethontidae; genus Phaethon; species Phaethon lepturus. The sequence goes on from NW_010551557.1 coordinate 19,693, forward strand.
GCAATTAAAGAGAGAGTGGCTAATCTGCAGTAAGCAGGAGGCAGGTGAACCTGAAGCACCAGCACATTTTAAGAGAAATAATATTTACGTGTCACTCCACACACAGACAGTAAGTACAGTGAAAATGGGACCCTACTCCCTCAAGCATATGTGGGTATGCCAAAACTAAGAAACAAAGCCCCCAGAAATAGGTCCAGAAAGAAGGAATCCCCAAGAGCTGTTTCTATCTGTAAGATGCATATACCAGAGCTCTTACCTGAATCCCAGTTGCCTGCAAACTACTGCAGCGTCTCTGTCTGTCCAGCCATCATCACAGACACTGCCCCATTGCCCATTCAGGAATACCTCAACCCGCCCCTCCTTGGTGCTTTCTCCATCCACCAGCCGCACGGGAGGCCCTGCAGGATGGGTTGCTGCAAGCAAAAACACCAGAGAGTGTGAGGTGCCCAGAACTTGGGTTCTATAGGAAAAAAATGAATCCCAGATACCAGTAAGCTTAAAAAGAAGAAAAAAGGAAAAAAAGAGTGTTTCTCTATTGAAGACATTTTACCTCGGTTGCTGAATCAGAAGACTACATGTTAATTTACTTAATACATACTGGAAATCATTAGTGGATCATATTCTGAAAGCTGAATAAAGAGGAGAACAAGAACAGAAGGAAAGTTATTAACTCCTGAGCCAAGAGTGGACAAGCTTAAACATGCCTGGGAAAGAAATCCATTAAATTATAGAACTATTACATTATTCTAAACAAGAGAAGAGTTCTACATCCAGGAAAAACAAAAAAATTGGATGCTGTCTATTTCAATAAAAAATGTCTGACAAACTGGAAAGTCTCCTGTAGCAGGGAAAAGGGAGAGTACCAGGCCCTCATATAAATAAGGAAATTATGCTAACTTGAAATACATGCACTATTTTAATTAAGTGTGCCATTCATAAAAGAGAGTGCAGATTTCCACTCAATAGCCCCTCTGAAGTCCTCTTATCTTGGTAAGGTGTGATACTAACATAACTATACCAGTTTTCTGAAGGGTCTAGTTAAAGGGGTCCTGTGTTCCCACAGACATGGGGCTGAGGCGTCTCATCAGTGAGCAATAGCACACTAAAGCAGCCACTGTTCCTCAGCCTCTCAGGTTTGTTTTAGAGACTGCCAACACAATTCTCTCCAGTTTCAGTTTCTCTGTAGGTCTGGCCATAGGTCTGGTGGAGCCACAGCTCTGTGGCTCTGCCCCAAGACAGACAGGACTTGTTCCTAGCAGCCCTCCTCAAAAAGCAGCCCCCTCACTGAAACAGCACAGGGGAAACTCCCACATCTGCCAGAGCTTCCAAAGGAACAGACCAGCAGGTGACACCTCGCCACCATCCAGGGCAAGAGGCAAGGCAAGTTACCCAGGCTGCCATCCATGACTGTGTTGCTCTCTGGGGAACAGCGGACTCCCACATCCTCGGCGTGTGAGCAGTCATGCTGCCCCCAGTTGCTGTGGGGACAGTCCAGGAGGGACAGTTCTGTCCCCACACAAACCACATCATCCAGTAAAATAAAGCCTTGGCCAGCAGCATAGTCCCCTTCAGAGGCCAGGGTAGCAGGACCACTAGAGGAAGGAAACAGAACATAACATCAGACTCATTAAAACTCATTAACCCCATAGGGGGACCCAAGCTCAGACCCAAAGGGAAACTCCCCTGCAGAGCTCAACTGTGATATCAGTGGCCTCCTGACCTAAACCACTCAGTGACACACAGGATGGCAACCAAGCAACTTGGAAATCTCACCAGCTTCAGTTTTCAGGGAGGCCCGCTCAGACCAATCCATTTTCTAGTGTCTGGTCAAAGGCACAGTCATAGTAGCACAGAGGGCCAGCTATATCACAGAGGCTGCTTTGTAGACATGACACCAGGTACATCAATGTGGGGAGTAGCTAGCAGAGGAGGCGTCAAAAACATCAACATTTAAGTAATTCTACTTCTTTTTATAAGAAGCAGCTACCTGGAATTGAAATGCAGAAAGCTGCAAACTTTTAGGCACTACAAGATACGACAAACACAGTATGCAGCTGAACCCAAAGGGAAGAATTTAGTTTAGTCTATAAAGCTGAAATTTTACAAGGATACCCTAATGATATTAAAAAATCTACAAAAAAAAAATTCACTGGCTCCAAGACTACAGTATTCTGACTTAAATCTTCCCCAAACTCATACGTGGAGGGATGACAGTTCAGCAACAGGCTGAAAGAAATGCATTACGAAAATCCCTAATACTACCCTTTTTTTTTGCCCTGATGGTCTTCGGTCAACTACTGAAGCAGGTGATATGTTTAGCTGGCAGAGCAGAGGGGGTGTCAGTGCTGAGCTGAAACACCTGCAAATTTAAGGATTGTTAGGAGAACTTTCTGACTTTGGTAAGGGTTTCATAAAGACAGTATCAAGCCTGGTACCTGCTTTCAAAACAGGCCGAGGCAAGAGATAAAGATTCATTTTTTTTCGCCTTAGAATAAAGGGGAATACCTTGGATACCTATTAATCTTTTCTGAATAAAGTTGTATAATGGTAATAACCATTTTAACAAAGACAGCATTGAAGGATTAAGGTCCAGCCTACCCCAGTGAAGGGTGATGGAATCTAATCCTTGAAATTAGGAAGCACAGACACTACATACACTCTCAGTCCTACCTGAAGCCCAGCTGCCTGCAGACCACCTGGGCACTGAGGTCTGTCCAGCCATCATCGCATACTGTGCCCCAGTCTCCATTGTAATAAACTTCTACCCTGCCTTCGCTGGGGCTGCGGCCACCAGCCAGCCTGACAGTTCCCTCTGCAAGGGGTGGGAGAAGGAAAGGTCAGCACTCAGCCAGGGAAAAAGGAAACAGCCTATGCCCCATTGCTGAAGTCTCTGTACAGCCCATGAGTGAAAGAAACCAAAGACACAGATATCTGTGGGTACTCAAAAAACAAACATTCATTACTCCCAAACATGCCCATCTGTCAGGGAAGGATTCACCTCAGCCTTTCCATGCCATCTGTGGAAAGCCATGGGAACACCACCAAGCCTGGCTCTGATCCATTCCCACTTGCTGCTTGCTCTCTGCCTCCACATCTGGCAGCCCTTATGGGAGCCGTACACGGAAGGCCTGCAGGATCCTGAAGCAGGGGGGTTATCTGCTGAGCAAGTCGTGTAATATGGGAGTAAGACCAGCCGCGTCTGACTGGCATAGAGCTGTAGGTTTGTACCTGTGAAAGGGTCACAGGAGACCCCAGCATCTTCAATGTGGTCACAGTTCTGCTGTCCCCACTCACTCTTCTTGCACTGGTCAAGCGAGAGTTCATTGCCTGAGCACTCCACTTCATCCAGCAGGATTGGGCCAGGCCCCTGCCCATAGTGAGCCCATGACAAGGCTTTTGGGTTCCCACTACAAACGTTACAGACACACATGCTCAGTGAGGAAAGGTCACAGCCTTGTGCCCTCAGATTCTGCCTTGCACAAGGACTCTCCTATGCTAGGTCAGTGTCCTCCCATAGATAATCTGTATTTCTGACACAGTGGTGTTGCCAACCGTTAACAGAGTTACATTATTCGAAAGTCTTTGAGACCTTCCAATACATAACAAAAATGTGCCTGCAACATGAACAGTTCAGACAGTTGGGGAGTTCTGAGGACGTTTCAATCTCAGTAACAGGCAAAACTCCCAAAGTTTGAGGGATCTCAAACTTGAATCATCTGTTTTAAACAATTCTGCATGGATGTGATTTTCAAGAATGCTCAGTATACAACAGCTCCCATGTTAAGTGCTGAATGGCACACAGAAGAATGAGGTGATCTCTCTTGCTTTCCTGTCTGAAGAGGATAAGGGCAGTCAGTGAAACTGGAGGTGTTTAAACTTAACCAAGTAAGAAACTGCAGTTCACATATGGAAATTACCATGACAAGTTATCACTGAGGCCAAGAAGATTTGCATTAGGACATGTGTGCAAAAATAATGAACGGGGATAAACACAAACAAACCTTAGACAGGGATGTACCGACTCTTTTTTTCCACAGCACAAACCCATAAAACTGACAGGAATTAAGTACAAAATCCCTTTATAGGATGTTTAGTCCAGAATTCTCTTTCCTAGGCTTTCTGTGTACCTCCTATAGAAAGGGCAGGTACTCTAGTGAAAGGACATGCTGTCATGTTCTTCATCCTGCTTACTTCTGTTACCCTCCATGACATACAGCGGGGAAATTACCTGAGTCCCAGCTGCCTGCAGACTACTTCAGCGTCTCGGTCATCCCACTGGTCGTCACAGATGGTACCCCACTTGCCATCATGGTATACCTCCACTCGCCCTTCAAAGCTCTCCTTTCCCCCAACTAAACGCAGAGGGGCACCTACACCTGTGCTTCAAGAAATGGAAAGAGAGCACAACAGAACAAGACAGAGACAAAGCACATCTGGAAGTTCAGGGCGTAGAACCATTCACCAGCCAGAAGAGCTCTTGGGATGCTCTCGTCCCGCCCTACCACATTCTCCCCTCTAGACCCACCAGAAGCATCTGTGATTGCAGCCCACAGTACAGGGTACTGCTGGTCCAGGGATGGCTCTTTAACTGGCTGCTACAGTGACTAGGACTTTGCTGCCTGCAGACAAAAGTCTGGTTTGATAAAAAGGGGATGTGGTCACAAGCAACAGCCATCTTTCAGTGATTGTAGAAGTATGCCCACTCTGAGTATTTGGGATTGGGAAAGGATGTATAATTTTCCACTGGAAGGAAGATAACCACCTGTATAGCAGGTGAAAGAAGAACATGCTCCAATGATTTGCCCTCCACAGCTTCACGACCTTAGATTTTACATCTTATCAGCAACACTGATGCAAGAAACAGGGAGTGAACGTCCCCTGGAGATTTACCTTCTGGAGGGACACAGGTTACCATGGCACTGCCCTGGTTACAAGCTCCTGACATAGCTTTCCGATAGCCACATTGCAGCAGGGCTTTCTCATCCCCATGGCAGTTTGCTGACTTCAGGTGCAGGGGAACAGGCCACAGTCCAGCATGACTCTTCTTTCCAGCTGTGCCGATCTCACTGGTACAGAGAATTCAGAGTGATGAAATGCTGTAGCACTGCTTGATTTACAAGTTCCCCTCAGTTCTTGAGACTCTCCAGTCCGGTTGTGCCATTTCACATGCCAGTGAGCCTGGCTGATTGGGAGTGCATAAAGGTGTGGCCATTCACAGTCTAATGGGAAAGCACAAGCAAGCACAAAGCACTTCCCACCACCTAACCCATTTTGTATTCCTACTTACTGCAGAGGAGTCGGCCTGGTCAGAAACAGCACCCTTGTTTGAGAATGATGAACAAACTCATCAACAGATTCAAACATCCAAATATCTGAATCACCTTCTTCCTTCTCTGTGGACCTTATCTCCTTGCTACTTGGAAGTTTGAAGGTCTAAATCCCAGATTCCCAAAGAGGAATTTCTCAAAATTTCTATTAGATCACTACAGTAACTCCAGCGGGTAATACCGAAAAGGGGATACAATCTCACAGCTCACTCATCACAGTCTGTAGCACCAAGCAGAAACTACTGTTTTAAAATATTCTTGCAAATGCTGATTGAGGTTGGGCATAGCTACAGAAAGAAAGAAGTACAAAAGGACCCTCGTAAGTGGGAAATGAGCCCACAAAATAAAATCCTCTCCCCCAGCCAACACACGGTGCCAGAGGGACTGTAACCACAGAGGCTGTTCTTTCAAAGGCCACATGAGCATGTAACTCCCACAATCAGACTGATGCTCCCACCTGAGACCTAGTTGCCTGCAAACAACACTGGCATCCCAGTCAGTCCAGTGGTCAGCACAGATGGTGCCCCAGAGTCCATTGAAGTACAGCTCCACGCTACTATCTTCAGCCAACCGCACAGCACCTTCAAAGAGAGAAAAAAAAAAAGAAAAAAGCTGTTATGTTCTGATGGAGGTTTCAGACCAGCAAGTCTTGGACTTGCATGTAGCTGAGCTGAACTGCACTTGGCTTCTCTCATCCCTGTTTTGCTGGTGTTGTCACTGAAGTGACTTGTATGGAGGAGTGCAGGACGTAGCACCTTCCCAGTTCCATCAATGGCTGCTTGGGACAATGGCTGGTGCTATGTTCTTTTCAAAGCCCTGGTAATATCGGCAGGAAGCTCAGCTTCTGCCACAGTTCCTGGATCCTCCTTCTGTGAAATGGTGGTGATTTTACATGCTACCTTGAAAAGGTGTATGGAAATGGCAGGCTCTCTAATTCCTTCTGACACTCCACTGATTTATTTTTCATTGACCACCTCACCTGTGAGACTCACTGTTGCTACAGCTAGATGTTCAGTAACAGCAGGTGAATCCTCTTTAATTTCTCTAAGAAAAGCAAGTGCCAATGTAAATGCACTTTCAACTCCCCTTGCACTACAAATACCTACCACCGTTTAGAAAGCACATCTCCTCACTCAGTTATGTATTGGGAGAAGGATACACCTTCTGTCTGTAGTACCTCAGTGCAGGCACACGGCACAACTACACTTGTATCCTTCACTTTAATGAAGCCATCTTTGAAAGAACTTCCATTGGCAAGAGAAAAAGACTTTGTGATTTCATTTATTAAACTGGTACTTCATCCGTTCCACAAAATGTAGGAAAAGCAAGGAAGGTCAGAAAACAGGAGAACAAACAAAACATTTTCAAGAATGTTGCACTAGAGTCAGCGCACTGAGAGAGCTCAGCTCCCTTGCATGCCTCAAAGTAAGCAGCAGTCCTTGTGTCAGCACTGTGAGGAATTTTAAAGCAAGCCTATCACCTACTTTGCCACAGAAGGTTTACAAACCCAGCCACAGAAGTTTATATCTTGTTATATTTGAACTGCTACACTTACATGAAGAGAGCTCTGATATGGACACTTAAGGAGCAGGAGTGGGTTGTTTTCCACATAACTTAAACTATTTTCAAAGTGGCATATATTAGCAAAAAAAAAGTCATCTCCTTGTATGAGAATAAAAACATCCATACACGCCATTATGGCTACAGCAGCTTAAATCCACCCCCTACTATATACAGACGTTCTTCTCCCACACAGGCTAGTCTATAGTCCTAATTATTTTGGCAATTTGGGACAGTTACTGTACTATGCTTCTTTCACAGGGTGTCCCACTTGCTGCTTGCAAGTCTGTGCAGCACACGTTTCTGGCCTGAGCCCCCCGAGACAATGCAGCCTGGGTGGGACACACAGCTGCCCTTACCTTGCTTACAGTTGCAGTTAGCCCAGCTGATGGCCCCTGATGCAAGCCGGTAGAAGCACCAGGGTGTAGTTCCCCCCTCCGGGTTCCTGCAGTGGTTGTGGTCCCCCAAGCCACGGTCTGGGTACTGCTGAACATAATCGGGGAACTCGGCCCAGTTGAGGCACTCTGCCCCAGCCTCAGTGACCGCAAGTGAGCCATTGTAATATCCAAGAGGTCCGACACCACACAAGTTGGATGCTGGGCACAGGAAGGGAGCTGTTAGCATCACTTAAGACATCACACGCTGAAGCTCAGACAGTGTGGGAGACACCAGCTGATCTCCTGAAACACCTCCCATGTCTACGGTCTTGATTACTACTTTCTTGATTTCAATTCTATCACTCTTCAAGGCAGCTGCTCAAAGACTGTTTATAATATGAACTATATAAAAAACAAATTGATCTGAAAGTCATGAACTGCCCAGACAAACCTTTGAAATGTGTTAACACTGGGCCCAAACATGGAAAATTTGAACTGGTTCCCATTACCGTTTATTTCAAATAGATGTATTCACTTACTCTGGAGCAGCACTTGAGTCTCGCACACACTCCTCCACTTCCTTCCCCACCTGCTTTGGCACCTGAATAAGATACTCTTAAATTTCCTCCTAGGCTCTTTAGAAGATTAATTGCCTGTCTAAATTGATTGAAACTGAGAGGACTTTAAAATTAGCTATAATTTCATTCTATACAGCAGAAAGGTGGGAAATGACATTGTATTTCATTGTATGTATGTTCGCTATCCACATTAGCACATCACCTGGCTTATCTGAACTTGGCCAATATAGGCCAATGGAAGGGAAAGGGAATATATTTTGGGAGAAGTACAGGTGCCAATGTTCCAGGCCAGTGCCCATGAGAAATATCTCATGCAAAGAAACCCCAAAATTAATGTAATATGGTCTTTAACAAAACAATAAAACTCTTAATTCATGACCCTGAAATAAGAAAGAGGGAAACTCGATTCTGTGTGAGGGTGGGCTTTTTAGAGCCCATAACATGGGAAGACCAGACTCAGAAAGGAATAACAGTTACAGCTCTGTTCACTGAAAAAAGAAAAAGATGACAACACCTTCAGAAAACCCTTCAGCCCTAAAGACACATAGGGCAAACAGCAAGGGTACAAAGAAACTTTGCCTCATGCCAGTTGCCTTCCAGCTGTTGCCAAGCCCAGAGGGGGTAAGTGACAGCTGAAGGTTAACTGCAAGGTACAAAACCGAGAAGCAGTTACAGGTAGGTGCCTGGAAAACACACTGTGCGCTTTGCATCAACTGGGACCCTCAGAGGGGGTGCATGAGAATTCAGTAGTTATTAGAGTGGAGGAAAGGTAAGCATGCAAAAAAGACTGAGGCAGAGAAAGAGATGAAAGGAAAAGAACATCTGGGAGGAGTAGAGAACTTCAAGAGTATTATGCATGAAGAAAAGAAAGTGGTCTGACCATTTTGGGGAAGGAGATAAACAGACATTGAGGCAGGAGAAAACACTGAAGAAGTAATGGAAAGAAAGGAAGAACACCAGGTAGCAGTGGTTCGTCGTACCTATGGTCTCAGATCACCACTGCAGGAAAGAATCTGCCCGATGACTGAATTAATAACTTCTTGTTCTTACCTGCACTCTGCAAATGGTTTTGGTTGGGCTGGGATCCCAGGAAAATCTGGGAAAAGAAACAGAACAAAAGCAGAGAGATAATTATCCGATGAAATAAACATGGGCATGTCCTAAAAGCAGCTCAGTCTTTTGCTGCTTTAGGCAAACACACCCTAGTAACCAGCTTCTTCCTCACTCTCCCCATTGCTCCTCTTCAAATCCAATCACAGCTCTGCCCACTAACAGCAAAAGGAGTAATTACTGGCCTGCAGAGATTTACCCTTGATCTAAGCACTACGTTACAGGGCTCTGCTTGTTCTTTTCAATAGAATTAAGCCTGAGCAATATGCCTATGGATAGAAAAGCTAGAAGAAAATCGTGACCAGTAAGAAAAATAATGAATAACCACTCATTGTCTCTCCATTTATAGGACAAGCCACCTATGGCCACAGAAGCAAATAGAGCTATATCTATGTGGCAGAATGATGCCCCCAGGGATCCCTGTTAAAATAGTAATAACCATCTATGTACAAAGTGGGAAACACCTAAAGAAGAAAATGCAACAAGGCTTTATGAGTGTTTTGGTTTTAATATATGAGAATATGATATGTCCTATGGTATTATTATCCAAATGGGGTTAAATAGCTAAGAAAAAAAAATATGAAACAAAGCCCCCAGAATTCCAGCATCCTGTCTGGCCCCAAAACTGCATTTCCTCTTATAGGCAGTATTTTTGGTGGTTAGAACTTGACTGCTGGCTGAGAGATAACGATCTCCACTCAACACCATTACATGGAGTGCAGGCAGGTGCACGATCTTCACAGACTCAGAGTGAAAAGAAACTGTTCATGCTTCTGCTAGCATCTTGTAGTTTAATTCATTATTTCAAAGCTCTTTGCAAAGACAGGAAAGTGAGCTAAGCTACACTTTTGTGACTGCACCGAACAGGTGACTGAGCCACAGTCCAGGTCCCCCGACTCCTAGCTTTTAGTGTGCACCTGCACACACACGTAAGCCTGCAGGCAATAGAGGGATCGGTTGGACTAGTAACAGGCTATATATGAAAGCCTGAACCTGCTCTTCTTGGAGATAGACCATAAATGAAAGAACTGCAGTCCAAATAATACGCTTGCTTTCTAATGGAAGATTAGTAGCTGCCAGTTCCCATGGCAGCTTCCAAAATCCCATGACGCTGACCATCACCACCACCAAATTTAAGTGCAAACAGCCTGTGCTGCAGTCACTGCCCCAGGTCCGTGTGGCTATAAATCATCTGTCCACAACAGCAACAGGCATAATCAGTCAATCAGCAAAGAACAGAAACAAAGCATCTCTCCTGCCAGGGTCACTGCAGCGCCTGAGAAACATAGGAAACCTGAGCCAAAGCATCTGCAAGCCCTTGTGTATCCTGCTTTCCTGCTTTGTTTCCTTTCCTGAATTTCTTATGCATAATGAAATAAATCCCTCCCCAAGCCCCCAGCCCTTCCCAGGGACCACAGCTGCCTAGACGCTTTGGAAAACATATTCAAGTAATAACAAGATTCACTTCCAGTGAAGACACTAGAAGAGCCATGTGACTTCTTAGAAGCAGAGAGAAGAATAACCATTTCTTACCTCCACACATCTGAGACAGGATAACAGACTCGAGAGCTCTACCAGGAGCCCGAGTACTTTGGGGATCTCCATCTCTTCTGTACAGAGTGGGCTGAAGCTTCTTCAAGCTTCACATTCTGGTTCGGCTGCCGGGCTCAGCCGCTGCCCTCGCCCCGGGCTCTGCAGCTGGGTCTCCCTGGGAGCCGGGCCCTATCCGCTCCGCACCGGGGTGCCGCTTCCATTTCTCCGCAGGGAAAGGATCCAAGTTCCCAACAGCATCCTAGAATTTCACTTTCTCCTTCCTCTCCTCATCTCTCCTCCTTGATTCTTCTCTTCGGAAAGGCGAAAAAGAAGGGAGAGAAATAAGGGAGGAGAACATGCCCCAGAATTTCTCTAGCTGGAGGCGGCAAGCGCAGGCGGGTGGGGCGCAGCCCTCAGCCCGCTCCCGCTGTCCCTCCCTCTCCCTCAGTCTCCCTCCTTCCCTCC
>NW_010551558.1:0-2003 GCF_000687285.1 Phaethon lepturus
TCTCCTACAACCAGAGCGCCGGAGACCCCAACTACAAGGAGGAGATCAGTGAGTGCCCGGGGTGCAGGCGTGGGTGCGTGTGCACGTGGGAACGTGCCGGGGGCGGGGGGGCGTCCACCAGCCCTCGTGCAAGGGGGTGCGCGTGAGCGCACGTTTGGGGAAGACACGCACGCGTGTCGGCGTGTGGGGAAGCACACACGCGTGTGCGGGGGCTACGCACGCACGCGAGGGGTCGTGTTGGAGGCACGCAGCACCACGGCAGCCCGCTCTCCCGCAGCCCTGGAGTACACCCTGGAGGCTGACAAGGACCGGCACCCCCCCAGGGTCAGGTTTTTGGGGACCCACTCTGCCACCTACCGCGGCCTCTTCCTTATGCCCGAGACCCGCTGCGAATCCAAGGAGCTCCTGCTGCTGGTGAGCGTGTGTGAGTGCACGCGTGCGTGAGTGCACGCGTGTGTGCACTGTAAGTTGCTCTGCGCATGGCACTGGCGCCGTGGGACCGGGTGCTGGGAGAGGGATGGAGAGGGGCAGAGGGTCTTGGGAACAGTAGGGCCAAGAAAAGAGGTGGAAATCCATCTGTCCATCCATCTGTCCATCCATCCTGTGATGAGTTTGTTGGGTCTCACAAGCAGGGGGTGAGCAGGAGCTGGTACCCAGGCCGTGGCCAGGGGCTGTCCGGCTGGAGCTGGGGGGGGTCCCAGGGAGGGAGTCGGGGCTCTGCTGTGAGTTCTGCCTCCCCGCAGGACAACATCCGGGACAAGCTGCACCCCATCGTGCTCTCCATGAACTACTCGCTGGTGGAGAAGCCCAGGACCTTCCGGCTGGGTCCCCACTCCCTCGACGCCTTCCCCGTCCTCAACCAGGACCAGTCCCATGAGAACGAGACCAAGGTGCCGGGGGGGTGATGGAGACGTGGGGCTGCAAGCGCCCCAGTGAGCCTGGTCTTGGGGGGTGGGAGAGGGCTCATGGGGACATCCCTGTCCCTCCAGATCGAGTTCCAGAAGGAGTGTGGCTCTGACAACAAGTGCTACAGCAACCTCCAGCTCCAGAGCGGCTTCGTCACCGACCAGAACCAGCCCCTGCCCAGGTGACAGCGAGTCCCTCGGGGTCCCCATCCCTCCACCTCTGTCACCCCTTTGGCCACGGGTCCCCCGTCTCTGGGCTGTGCAGGGGGGGAGTCTCCATCCCGCTGGGGTGGGCCACCCATGTGCTGAGCAGGGACGGTCTCTGCGCAGGCTGAACGGTACCCAGGTGCTGCAGTACAGCCGGGATGTGCGGAAGCTCTACCTCAGCATCAACATCACCAACGTGCCCACCACCCCCTCCAACGGCGAGGACGCCCACGAGGCGCTGCTCAACGTCACGGGGCCCGCCCCTGCCCTCCTCTGTCCGCCCGGTAGGCGATGGCGTCCCCCTCCCCGGCTGGAGAAGGTGCGAGGACCAGGGTGGGCTCTGCCGACACGTTCCTCACCCTCTTCCCCTCCCTAGAGCGGGGCCTGTACCTTTGCGGAGACGGTGCTGTGTGAGCTGGGCAACCCTTTTAAGAGGAACCAGAGGGTGAGTGCTTCCCCCTCAGCTCTTTTTGGGGGCTGGGCAGGCAGATGGGGGTCCGGCCGAGCTGCTCCACGGTCCCGCTGTGCTGCAGGCAGAGCTGATCATCACCTTCGAGGCCATTGGGATCATGCTGGACACACGGGAGGTCTTGGTGTGGCTGGATCTGTCCACGTGAGTGTCCCCGGGTGGGCGGAAGTGGGCTGGGATGGGGGTGCCGGGAGCGATGTCGGCTCCTCCTTCCCTTGGGGGAAAGGACGGTGGAGCGGGATCGTGTCCGGCAGCGTTGCCGGTCCTGGGAGGGGCTGGAAAGCGGGCAGGGAGCTGCTCGGTCTGGCAGGGCTCCCGGTGCGGGCAGGACGGGCACCCCAGGGCTCCTGTTGGGAGGGTGGGGGCTGCCCCGAGCTGCCCCGGGGCTGTTTGGCCGTGGGAGACGCTGACCCCGGCGCGCC
>NW_010551559.1:0-295 GCF_000687285.1 Phaethon lepturus
GGAATACAGAGAAATTGTCCAAGCAGCCAGGAAAATTTAGGAAAGCTAAAGCCCTGATAGAAGTAAATCTGGCCAGGGATGTCAAGGGCAACAAAGAAAGCTTCTATAGATATGTTGGTGATAAAAGGAAGACTAGGGAAAATGTGGGTCCTCTCCAGAAGTAAACAGACCTGGTTACCTAGGATATGGAGAAAGCTGATGTACTCAATGACTATTTTGCCTCAGTCTTCACTGGGAGGTGCTCAAGCCACGCTGCCCAAGTCGCAGAAGGCAAAGGCAGGGACTGGCAGGATGA
>NW_010551560.1:0-24079 GCF_000687285.1 Phaethon lepturus
GCCACTTCTTCGGGAAGCCCGAAGGTTGGTTTGTTATCAGACTGTTGTTTCTTCCCTTTTCCTCTTCTGGGTTAACGCTAAATCCCTCAGCATTATTAAAGAAAACCGAAGTGTGGCCCACGTGTAGCTGGTGGCTTTGCTTTTATTTTTTTTAAGGTAGTTTTTCATCAAGAAACTGATAAAACTTCTTCTCTTCAGCCGGAGGCTTTTGAGGTTTCAGACTGAAATGGAGCTGTTCTTCTCCCAAACACTACATACCGTATAAGGGGAGCCAGGACGAAAACACCGTGTTTACTGACTTCGATACAGCTCCCCAACACTCGGCACCCCCGAGGGATGCTTCATGCAGCTTGATGTGGGAAAGAGGTGGAGCGTGCTCAGAGACTTTGTCGTGTCCAGCGGCTTAATTGTTGACTTTTTGTTTAAAGTGGAGTCGTAGCATACTTTTATGAATTAAGTTTTTGCCACCGTTTGTACAGAAGCCAAATGACACGTGTGTTTTGAAACACGGTTCCAAATCCCTCAACCCGGATTCTCACTAGGAAGAGCTGGAGGGAGATCGTCAGTGTCTAAACAAATCTGATTTTACTGTTGTATGAACATAATCTGCTGCAGAAATGTTGCTATAGATTGCTTTATAACGGCTCAGCAAGAAGGGAGATCTTTCCAGCTTGCAGGACCCAGGAAACTGGATTCTTAAAGTCACTTAAATGTTTTAACAGCATTGGAAAATGGGAGCTGCTACTAAGTTGGCGTTCGCTGTTTTTCTTATCTCTTGTTCTTCAGGTAAGTCAATGTTCTTCGTTTTGTCGCTATAAACGTAAGGCTTTGGGGTCAGCCCTTAAAAGATTGAGTTAACTTTGTCAATTAGTGTGATTGAGAAGAAATCTTTAGTTTTTCAGATGACAAATGTTTGGGGATGGCAGTGGCTGTAAAGGCAAAAGCTGTTTTCCTCGTTATTCCTAAAAATGTATAGCATGAGCGCTTCAAACGCGTGCAGCGCTTGGATTTCAGATCGGTTGTGTGGAACAAATGTGGAGACATAACCACCTAGTGTCACATACAGTAATCTGGCAATGCAATTATTGGTGTTTCGTGGTGATTTTTTTTTTTTAAAGAAGTGTGTTTTAGCTAGGTTATTCTTAACTTCAATTAGATCTCCTATTCCGGGCCATTCATCGCTGAATGCCAGCCTTCATTAATGCTTCATTAGTTTCGAATAGGTACTGCTCTGAAAGCATTAGCTCCTCCTTTAATGATAACGAGGGGTGTGTGAACGTATAGAAGTATGCACAGAATTAGGCTGAAAAGGGTGACTTTCCGTTTCTAAACAGTAATTTCTAACGCTTTGTATTTTGCTACTCGATATGCCACTGCCTCGTAATACAAAACAAAGCTACTACTTTTAAAGACGAGAGCAGAAGTTGGGTTTCAAACGCCAGCTCCGAGTCTTGCGAAGAGAGCGGATTGTGAGGACTTCCCCACTCTTCTTCAGGAGAATTGTTCTGGTAGCAACCAGTGGTTGGGGGAACTGTTGGTACAGTTCTGCTTGAAGCTCCATCAGTTTCACAAAAAACCTAGTATGAGCTATGTAACAGATCTAATACGTGTTTACATGGCAAGCCTGGCGCTTTCTGCTGGAGCTTTGGATGTGTATATAGTTCTCTGACTAGGCTTACATACGCTTTTTAGCGTTCTTGCACGGTGTGTAAAGGTATACTTGTTTATCAGCCTGAAAGCTGGCAGTCAAGTTCTCAGCTTTTCAGTGTAACCGGTATAAGGGAGTAATGAGACTCCTATAACAATGCCTTTTAAAATTTCAGTGTTATAATGTACAGGATTTTGCTGAACAAGACGTTTTCTTGTGGTTAGTAAATGGATAGTCTAGTCTTATGTCTGTAGCGGTATTGATCAATTCCGTGTGTGCTAAATGTGCTGTGAAATGGCGAGCGCTGCCAGAAATAAACCAAAAAAAAAATCCTTTCTGGGTTAACCAGAGAAATAAGAGCAGGTTAAGGACAGACAGAGGTTTGGGGGTTTTTGTTTGTTTTATTAGGATATACCATTTATTCCTCTCTTTGAAATAAAACCAGATTTCTTCTGGCAGTTTCATCTTGCAATAGAAGATGTGTCTTTCGTATTTTCCTAATACCTTGATTATAAGTTACTAGAGCAACATTCGTCTTAATTTAGGAATATTTTCTGTAAGGGAAATCCCCTCCCCCCCCGACAGTTTCTAAAAGATTTGGTGCGATCTGCTTTTCGTGTTGTCTCTCCCTTTTACGTCCTTCTTACTAAGATCCTTTTGCCTAGAGCACAGAATAGCAATCTCGTTTGATATTACCTATCCTACTTACTAAAAAGCATGGTTAAGCAACAAAAGCCGTCTTTTCTTTAGCATGTCTTGCTCAGGTTGTTCATGGTAAGCCAAAATGAATGTTTCTTTCGCCTGTGAAGATGGCATTAATCTTTGCTAAATGAGCAGGAAACTGGCTGCAATTCGGACTGCTCCTCATGTTAATGACATTGTTTTGGTGGTTATTCCAGTATTACACATTAAGTGTTCTGGTATTTAACAATTATTAACTTGTTTTACTCTCAAATTTTAGGTGAGTAGATCTGCAGCCCTGGTGTAAGCCTAAAAATAAAGAAATTCAACAGTAAGCGTTAGTTTTGAGATCAAAATTATAATCTTATGTAAGCTTTTAGCACAAAGTACAGGCATTTTGATAAGTAGTGTTTCTTTACTGTGACTTGATCTTAACATCATCGTTAGAACAAGTTGTTTTCTTTCCAGTCTTTAGTCTGAAAAAAGTCTGCCCGAGCTATGTATTTAAGAATATTGGCAATGGTTAAAGAAGTGCTGGAGTTCAGGTGTGAAGATGTCTCTGGTTTGTCCTTCTCTGGTATGCAGTCTCCAGCTACTCTGAGTGTGTGTCAGGGAGTGAGGGTGTTGGTTTTCTGTATTTATTTATTTTTGTATGCAACTATTTTGTTAAGTTGTTTACATAGCCAATTAATACTAGTGTTTTTTAAAGAGGTGAAAATGTTGTGGGTTGTTTTTTCTATGTGGTAGGTGAGTGTGGAAGTGGTCTTAAGGTTGAAGGCATTTTATTTTACTATCTGTAAACTGCTGTATGAAATCCTGTAAATGTACTTCAAATGGATAGGCATTTCCAGTGAATTAAAATTAATAATCTTTGCTAAGGGAGTGACTGACTAAGATATTTGAAAAAATCTGACTAAGATATTTGGAAAAGAGCATCTGTGTTATGCTATTAGGCTTTAAAATATTTGTAGATGCTTGGATAAAAGTGGGTGGAGGTTTGCACCCATTTGTACTAATTCAAGAGAATGAGATGAATGCTTATTAACTAAACATGAGAACAAAATGCCTGGGTCAAGGTTCTCCATATGCCCTCTAATATACATTTATATAAACCTGTCTGTATTTTTGATGTAGTGAAGAACAAAAGATCCTGAAGTAATAAAAAAATACTTATGAACAATTGAATATGCTTCCTGTACCTCACCTGTAGGTGAGGCAAGATTGTAGGTGAGCTTAAAGGAAAATAGTAAATAAAATAGCTTGTTCATCAAAGATGATTTCTCTTTAGATATTATCTATGTTCTCCCCTCCCCCAAGGAAGTGTGTTTCTGTGTCCTCTAGTTTTCATGACTGCTGAGTTATACTTAGGAGCTTTCAGGAACAGAGAACGTATACTTCCATAATTTTCTGTGATGTTTCACAAAATAAGCCCTATGCAGCTGAAAATGTGGGAGATGTTGAAGTAGCGGATTGTCTTTAACCGAAATCTTCTGTTGTGGGTGTTGTAGTTAGATGGTTCCGTTTGTTACTCTTAAACTTCATATCTCCCAAACAATCTCTTCTGAGCTACATCATCAGTCTTTGGTACCTGGGTGGTCTGTCATCAAGGTAGTTCTGCAGCTTTAAGTATCTTGCATGGGGACAAGACACATCTTTGCTAAAATTCACCTAAGGTCAAATCATGCTGAAAATCACCTAACCAAAAAGAAGCACATCAGAAAAGTCTTGGTCCTTTTTTTTTTTCTGAATGCTAGATCATTCTCAAGCCACTGAAAAGGTCTTGAGCAATTTTGCTAAAGGAAATGGCATGTCAAAGATACCTTTGTAGTTGAAGTAGCATTTTAACTGCGTGGGGAATGTTTTACTCTGATTTTTATTTTATTCTTCTCCTGTCTCACACCGATTATTCTCAGGGGGAATAATTTTTACTTTTTTTTCCCCCAAAAAATGGTCCAGATAGAACTGTAAAGCCAAAGATACTGCTACAACTTCAGAAGCTGAATGGTTAGGTGCTCTGAAGAAATTGAGGAATGGGAGGTGGGACTTTTTTCTTTATTTTACCAGTGCAACTTTTTTTTTTTACTTCCCTTTATTTGGTAGCACTTGAAAATCCTGCCAAAGGTTTAGAAGTGTTGTTTGTGAAATTGTGTCTGCTGGTATGCTCTCTGCAAGCTCTCCATGATTGTGGTTGAACTCTAATCGCTTTATTGCACAGGCAGAGCAATAAACCACTTCAGACATAGTACTGCTTTTAAAGTAGAATCCTGCTCAAGATTCCTTTTTTTAATGAGAGTATGCACTTTTTTGTATTAAGTGTGTTATCGTTGGGCAATACTTCAGTACTCTTGGCATTGCTGTTGAGAGCAGGACTTGTAAACCTACTTAATACTGTTTTAAAGCGTAGATACATTTACATAGATGTCAATGTTACGTAGTTTACAAAGTTTCATGGCTCCAGTTTGATATTATAACTTTGACAGCTAAAAGTTCTGTTACTAATTGTATGTAATACAATACAGTATGTTAATACTTAACAGTTACAAACCCTAAATCTTCTGGGTTATGAAAAATAGTTGTACTTCTGCTAATGCAATGCTAGAACATGCAAGCATGGTTCTAGTAGAACTCTGCTTGACAAATGTTTCTGGAGAGATGCTGCTGTCATGGATTTATTTGCATAATATACCCTTCAGATACAAGTCTCTCTTCATAGAAAAATCTTCAATAAGTTTGTCTTCAAGTGCTGGATGCTATGTAAGTTGGCATGAGGAGGTATTCTGTGCGAGGGGAAAGCTGTTTTCTGCTATATGGGGGTGCAAGAAGGTAATTACTGCTACATTGAATAATAGTTTTCATCTGGGCTTAATGGAGACTAGTTGAATGCCGCTTCTTTTTTTCTTTTTTTCCTCCACCTTTCTGGAATTTAGGGGCGAAAGTCCTTAGATGATGGCTTTGGAAAATTTGCAAATGAGGATAGACAAATACGCGCCCCTCCCCCCCCCCCATGCCCATTCAACTATAGAGGTTCATTTTTGTCATATCATTAGTCTTGGGGAGGGGGGAGGGAACAACAGTAACTCCAGTGTTTATCATTTTTATTGATTCTACCTTCTCTTCCAACCTTTTATACTTCTGGTTTTAACAACACCTGGCTTTCAACTCCCAATGCTTGTTTCTCTTTGAAATAGGAATACAGTCCTGTTTCAAATCATCATTATGAAGTTTATATGGGTAGTATCTGGATCTCTTAAAAGATGGTAGTAACATTTTCTTTATTCACAGGCAAATGTGGTGGACACAATACGCAAAAGTAGTCTTTTGGAGACCTACATGATTCGGAGCTAAAATACAGCAAGACCTGGGTACTTACCCCTGGAAAATCATGTGGAGAATAATCATTGTAACATGGGCTGTAAAAAGATAGAGGTTGACAAGGAATCTGACTGTGGAGAGATTTCTTGGTGAAGGGGAGATGCATTTCCACTACTTAATTAACAGAAAGCAGATTAATGCAAATGTCTGCTTTAGCTGGTTGGTAGAATACATGGTCTGTTAGCTATCTGATGTTCCTGAAAATGAGAACTCTTTAAAAGGATCAAGAAAATTACAAATTTTACAGCCAAGTTCTTGTGTGATGAAATCTTAATGTGTTTTTGTTGCCTTGGTGCTTAAAATTCAGCACATCTTATTTCCTGCTATTTCCATATGGAAATTGAAGTGTTATTGGATGCCAGTGACTTTATGTGGCATCTCTTATCTTCTCTCCCCTACACTGTCTGTGTGGTGGTGGAGGTTTTTTTTCTTAGAAACAGTTTGTGACTATGGTGCCAAACAGCAGAGCATATTTAGGCTTAATCCCACAGAAAATGAATATTTACTGCCATATTGTTTACATTGCATATCTTTGTGGCTAAGAATCCCAGATGTACGTTAGATGCCTCAGTTGTTGGTGGAAAGGGAGCAGAGAAAGGTTTCTCCACTACAGTAATTATTACAAAGGTACCATTCCTTAATAGTTTGACAGTAAAGTAGCCCTTGATGAGGAAGGTCAGCATTCATTCTTTTGAACTTCCTAGTTAAAGCTGTAAATGGAAGCAAGTAGTCTGGCTAGGAAAAAAAAGAAGACAGTTCGCTTACTAACGAGAGGCATAAATCTTTGGTTATGTGGTTAGAGGTATTTGAAAAACCTTTGGAAACGAGGGAATTGTTTGTGGGAAGACTACCTGTTCCTGCAGCCAGAAGCAGCTGGAGGTAGCGCGAGTATTGTTGTTAGGATGGGATCTACTGAGGCTGGGTATTGGGGGCATGAAGTACTACTTTGTACTCACCTCTAGTTAGGTGCTGTCACAAAAAACCTGCATTACTTTAGGTAGTTCAGTGAAAGAATGTACCCTCTCTTTTTTTATCTTTTCTTTCTTAACTTCTGTTGTATGGTTTTCCCGGATTAATCCCATTTTCAGACTCACAGTCAAAGAAGGATCGGCCTTTACCCTCTGTCTTTGGAACTTTCTTTGTGCTGGTCCTCCTCATGAACTGTGGGGTTACTGCTTTCAGGCAGAAACGTCATTATGGAGAAAATGAGTAAGTGGCATCCTTAGAATTGTACTGATGCCAGCAAAGGTCTGAGTGGTGGCTGTGTAACCTAGAATCATGGTGACTTTACAGTGTAGTAGTGGAAGAACAGGAGTGCTTGTGTGTATTGCCGATTCAGTGTTTCATTGATTTTTTTCTTTAATTTTTTTTTTAGGGTAAATTAAGTATTGCTGAATGCTAAAAACTTTCCTTGTCAAAGTACTGGTATTCTTCTATTCTACAGGTATTTCTGGTTAAATTGGTGCAAGATAATCTGTTTCAATCAGGATGCAGAGTCAGTTAAAAATGGTAATTTATTTCAGTGTTATTCTTGAGTTATTCATTGAGAAGGCTTGTTAGTAACTATTAAACTACATTCACTTGGCCTTCATATGATGTTGAGTACCTTTAGTTGGCAAGAAGTCTACATGTTACTGAAGTAATTTAAATGGCTAGATATTGCTGTTTGAGGTTCCTTGTTTTGTTAAGGTATAATTTCTATTTTTAAGGATTTATGTGAAGCTGTAATTAGGTGGTATTTCAATTCAAAATGCTGAAACTAGAATGTAATTAAAAGCAAACCCCTATATACTCTGAACTGTGATCGGCATGTAAGTAATGCCAAAATACTTTTTTTTCCTTTTATAACTCTTTATTACACGAGGGAAACATTGACTACAGTTAGTGAATTGAACTGACTGAGAGGAAAGATACTCAGGAAGAACCAATGTTTTAGAAATGCTAGATCTTAAATAAAAAGAAAAACAAGAATATTTCTCAATTTTTTTTTTGTTTCCTGAGCTTTGAGACAGTTACCAATTAAGAAAATGAACATGGCATTTTGCATTTACAAATGGTAGATATTGCTTTCTAATCTAGTTTTGTTGTGTGCCTAAATGAAGCTGTTCTCACAGTTGGGAAGATTCCACTGTCTCTGTAATAATGACAGCAAATGAGTTAAATAACCTTTCAGGTATTATCTTTAAACTGTATCAATGTTAACAATTAAAACAGTAAAACTTAGGACATCCAATTTCATCTAAAGATTTTTGTTTTCAGAAAATGTCTGTATAATTGTTTTTAGACCTGGGAATAAGAATCAATAATGCTCAGAAAGCTGTTGCTTTTCTATAGCTTTAAGTCTGTGTCTTCCATTTCTAAATGGAATGTGTTCAATGTATTGTAATTTCATCAGAAAAGAGTTGGTTTTTATAACTGAAGTTGCAAATTCTATTGTGGCAGATTGACTTTTTAAGTTGAATGAAGCATGGTGGACTTCTTAAGTTGGATGGTTTGACAGGACAAAGGGTAGTTGTTTTCAACTAAGAGGGGAGATTGAGACTACATGTAGGGAAGAAATTTTTCAAAAGCAAGGTGGTGAACCCCTGGCCCAGGTTGCTCAGAGAGGTGGTAGATGCCCCATCCCTAGAAACGGTCCAGTTCAGGCTGGACGGGGCTCTGAGCAACCTGGTCTAGTTGAAGATGTCCCTGCTCATTGCAGGGGGATTGGACTAGGTGACCTTTAAAGGTCCCTTCCAACCCAAACCATTCTGTGATTTTATGATTCATCCTCTTTAGAGATGGAGATGGGAGAAAGAGGTCAAACTTTTTTCTGAAAGATACCAAACTTTTTTTGAGGATAAGTCAACATGCAGTTTTTATTCTGGAGAAAATCGGAAGGGGTAAGGCAACTCTGTGATTTTTTTTTTACTTTTTTTTTTCCTTGTATGATTTACTGTAAACCTGAAGAATGTTTTAGAGATGGTCTGTGGCTTGTCTCTTTTGACTGTTTCTAAACTTCATAGCGAAATGAGGCTGCAGAGTGAACACAAATACTGTTTAACTACTAGTGCAGTCCTGATACTGTTTTAGCTTGTGCCAACGGGTGTCTAATGAGATGACATGCAAGCACAGTTTGAGGGATAGTGCAGGCTGGGGGCCAGTGCGAGGAGGCAACACAGTCAAGACTGTACAAGAATTCCAGCAGCTTCAGCACTTCAGTATGCCCTCACCATGTATCTGAGAGCATGGAGTGTATACCATCAGTATGCTGTGAAAACATTATAATGATTTACACTGGGTTATGGCTTAGCTTTTGCATTATTTTGGATGTCTAAACTGAAAAGCTGTCCCACATTAAAAAAAAACAAACAAACCCAAACAACCCCCCCCCCAAAGCCCCAAAACCAACAAAACCCAACCAAACAAACAAAACAAACCACCAAAAAAAAAAACCCAAAACAAAAAAAACCCAACAAACCAAAAAAACAAAACAAAACCAAAAAAAACCCACCCACCTTATCGCCCCAACCAACCAAACCAAAACAACAAATCAACCCATAACCGTCTTTGGGGCCACAAGAACATCCCATGGAGCCAGGAGGAGGAGATCCATGCTCAAGTGCTGTGTGGAATGGATATGCTCAGTCTATGACACATAGCCTAAGGGCCACTGAACAGTCACTGGACCTGTTGTGATCTGCAGTATAGAGACATGCTTTGAAGAAAAAACTCCTGCTTTGTATTTAAAGATGATTTCTATTTTAGATGAGTATTGAAAGTTTTGATGCTGGAACAGTGCAGTTGGTGGTTACTGTAATCTTGCAGTCTACCTGTTTCTTAATGTCATTTCATAATAATGGCTCTAAGTAGAAATGGTAGTTTCCTATTTGAAATTACTTTTTAAAATCATAAGAGCATATATTGATCATCACCAGACTATCTTCTGCAGCATCATGCTCAAAGAAGTGTATTGTCCACCAAACCTCCAGGTTCTTACCAGCGGAGTTCTTGCCTAGTCTGACAGTCGCCGCTTGTCCTGATGCAGTACATGCTCTGTCCCGAGGCTCAGGACTTCACGTTTGTCCTTGTTGAATTTCATGAGGTTCCTCTCGGCCCACGCCTCTAGTCTGTCTAGGTCCTCCTGAGTGACATCCCTGCTGTTGAGCACCCCACTCTCTGGCATTGCCTGCAAACTCAGGGAGGTGTGTTACACCACCTCCTCCAGCCACCGACGAAGGAATGAAACAAGATGGGTCCTTGGGTAGGCCCCGGGGGGGGAACTCTGCTTGTGGTATTTTGCATCCCGCTATGGATGTGTGTTTTACATGACTAATTCTATTCCAGTCATATACTGGCTGCGTTTCGAGCTTTATTTACTAGCTCAAATAGCTGATTCTAACTTCGTTTCAGCGGTTTCCTTCTTTTTGGTGGCTTACAAACTTGTGATTCGGAGGGGTTTTTTTGTAACTGAAGCTGTAATAGCATTGACCTTATTTTTCTCAGGTTCAGAGTTCTTATCTAGATAATGCTAATCTCTGGTCTAAATGATCATAGGGATCTTTATTCTGTCAGCTGTATTATGAATATTTGGATTTCAATATCAACATGTAAGTTGAAATGTAATCTGTTTTTAAAAGCTGTTTTTAACTATAAGCAATCATTTTATCAAGCCTTATAACATGAAAAGCTGTTTCCTTCTAGGAATTCTGGGGAAGATCTACATAAATGGGCAAGTGGTTTAATTTTGTTGTTCAGTTATAGTGTGAAATGCATGAGACAAAATTAAACTTTGCAGTAAGTAACTGTTAATTTTATACATTTTTGGTAGTGTTTGTCAGTAGATCAAAGAGTTCTCTTTAGCTCATACCGATTACATGATGGAATAGTTTTCTTGAAATATTTCCATGTTTCAGGGTTGAAAAAATATAGGCTGTGGAAGTTTTTTGCGAAAACTTTAATTTGCACACAATTGCTTGAATTACCATACTTATTACAATAAATTAGATGATCTGTTTTTCATCATTTATTTATAAAGCTACTTTAAAAGTAGCATAGAGAAGACCACTGGTTAAATATTTTCATTTAAATTCTCTGAGCTTTAATTTTGGAAAGGGTCTGTTTTGCAAGTTATCGCCAGGCATAATTGTATTTCATTAAATTTAACACAAAGCCTGTCAAAAAGGTTGTCTTTAATGGCTTTTAAAAATGTTATGGTTTGATTTACATTTTGTTGAGCTTCAGGTTGTGGCATGTACTGGGGGCATGGGGGAACACCCCAACAAATCAAGTGTCATCTAACCTTACCTATTTAGAATAATACAAATCAGTAGTGAGATCTTAATTAGTTCATATATGCCATGTATGTGCCAAGATTAAGATTTGGAACCATGAATAATTTGTGAGGAGGTTATTTAAAACCATTTCTGCCCCCAAATAAGTTCGTTCCCTCCCCAAATAAAACAATAACTCCAGACTCAGTAGTGAGGAGTGGCTTGCCGACACTCTGGAAAACCCTGCATGGAAACAAAAACCAAAACAACTTGACAGTTTGGTGAAAGTGTTCTGTTTCTTTTCACTTGAAAAAATACTGAATTGCATCCTATTAGGTCAGAGACTTTTTTTTTTATTTCAGTTGGCTTTTGTCCCCTCTAAATGAAGGAACTGTGCTTTTGACAAGTTGAACTTAAATCCCCCTTTTGTCTCCCCCAAATCATGTGTAACTTATTTTTGTAAAGTATTACTTTTTAAAACAAATTTTACAGTTTATTTTTTTAATAAGATGGATTCAGAAAATGCATTTGAATGCTGTTTGGACCTATGGCGACTGGTGCTGCAGAGGTTTTGTTTGAGGAAGGGAGAAATTTTCTCCCATCCCTTACCCTGTTGTGTCCCCCCAGACTGTGTGAGGGCAGAAACTTTTGTTCTTTCCCAGCATCCCTAGCATCCCTTAATATACTGATTAGTGCTTTTGAGAACGCCTACACAGAAGCTGTATAGTAGATAATTTGCAAAAAAAACCCCAAGAGTAATCCAGCTCTTTAAACTAGGAAGAATTATGATTGAAAATGGAATCATCTATGGTGTATCCTAAGGAGAACTACCTTTTAATGGCTAAGGATTCAGCCATAAAACAAATTCAGTTTTTGTTGTTTGGGTTAGTTTGTGTTGTTTGTTTTTTAAATCTCGAGTCTAAAGAGCGTCATGTACCAAAAGTGATATTACTCTAATGATGTGTGAGAACAGAAATGGAATAATCTTTGGAATTTATGTAATCAATGATGAGTAAATTTTAGGATTTGGTGAAACATCTTACAATTTTGGAAATAGAATGGCAATGAAGACTTTATGGAAACTTGCTTTGCCAAAATTTTTCTTCTGAAATTTGGTAATACCGAAGTTTTTCTCTCACCATTATTACAAATATTTTGGTGTTGGAAGCTCTTTCATTCAAAGTGAAGGCAAAGTGAAGAGTGGTATCTGTGTAGAAAACCTATTGGCACTTTTTTACTTCAGCATAATCACCTTGGTCTAAGTATGAAGCTTTTTTCAACAGGTGATGGGTAGCACATCAATTCAGGCAATCTTCCCAGCTGAGTACTAGCAGACTTCAGTATGTGAGGAGAAGAGGTAAATGACAAGTTCCCATTTATTCATATGTAAGAGTAAAAATGTGTGCTTGAATTTGGTTTTGATAAGACTTCTGGGATATTTACATGCTGACAATATATGTTCTGGGGGAGCTTCAGCTGACCATCTGAACTCTTCTCCTCACTGTCTTCATTCTAGCCATAGTCGATCTTAGTGTTTTTCTAACAAAGAAGCTTGTTTGAGAAATCCATTATTCAAGCATGGACTGACATTCAGCATGCAGTAGGCTGTAGACTTTGATAGGAACTCCTGGAATGTTACTAACAAACTGCAAAATCCTTGTTGTGGATAACAAACAAGTGGAGTGTCTAGCTTGTGTCAGATTTTGCTTGGTTGATGGTATCATTAGACAGGATATTTGGGCAGAAAAAGTAATTTTGAAACAGAGGTTCAGTAATGGAAGAAAGTTTTAGAAGTAAGCCAACAAAGTGGATGGTTTTTAATTGTTCCTCCAGTAGTTCAGCCAGCTTCCTCAAACACCTAATTAGCTTCTACTTGTCCAAAAGGATTATTTCAGTTACACCTATTGTTACAGGTGACAGCCGGTACCTCTTCATATGGCCTTTCAGGGCAACTTGTCCATTTCTAATTCAAAACAGTTTTCCTTTTATTGAGAAGTCCCTGCTTTTTGGTGTGGTAGTAAGTCATGTGTGGTGTGGTAAGAAGTTAAGTCTGTCTTTTCACCAGGCATCTTTTAATTGTCATTACTTAAAGTGCTATACAATAGACACTTTTAGATTACATTTCTAGCCTTAAGCTAGTTTCTCTATTTGACATAGTGTGAAGAAGGCTTTACAAATATGTACAATGAAAAATATTACATTGTAGAGTCCTTTCAGTGTTGGCGTCTTGTAGTACTGTCAGCTTTGATTTATGTAGGATATTTAAGACAAACTGGCTTGAGGACTGGGAGACTGACAGTTCCTCTTCTCTGTATCCTCTTCCTCATCCACACGCCCGCTTCATGGCGAAGTTACACTTCGCTGTTGGTTCAGCCCTCTCATCCACCAGCCCTCTTGGCTGGCTGATGTTGTGCTGGGCTGATTCAATTTGCTAAACCAGCAAAATTACTTGAAAAACCAGCAAGTAACTTTCTGCAAGCGGTATCAAATAAGAACAAGAGCTGGGTTAAAAGATGGGGAAAATAACAGGTTCAGAGTTGGTATAATAGAGCTGTTCTGTATACATATTGGGTAAGAAAGGAAAAATTACAAAATTAATTATTTTTAATAGCCTCCATCTTTAAAAATAACTTATTTCTCTTTGTCAGAGTGGTTCTGAGGACCTTGGTGCATGCTTGTTGTCACAGGATTTTTTTTCCTCTTCACTTGCTTTTTAAATATTTTCATGTAACATTCTTCTCCAGGGGCTCTAGACTAAACATTTTCAGTCAGAATGGCAGGCCACTGCCTGTTGCACCATTCTTCTAGACAGCACCTTTGCTCATCCTCTATTTTACTGGAACAGAGCTACTGTTCTTTTGTATGGATGGATGAGGCTTATATATGAGGGAGAGTAGGAATCTAGCGGTGAAAACTTCTCATTGTCATCATTCACTTAAATGGCACCGTCTTCCATTGCACTTGTGGATAGTTCACAGGTAGCAGAAGGCAAAGTTCCCATGCTTAGGGAGAGCATGTCCCAAACTGGTGGAGCTGGAACCTGATTCAAAGGAATAGGTGATAAAATTAACTTCTGTCTTCCAGGTTTGCTGGTAACAGTGAAGTGGGAGCTAAATAGGAGGTTCAGACTGATACAGTGAGCTGCAAAATCCAATTACATCCCAAGCTTAGGAAAACAATTTGGAAACACTATTTGCAGCATAATCTTAGTAGGCATAAAACTTTATGCAAAAACTGGGAAAATTCAGATCCAAGCAGGGAATAGGCAGCACTCAGATCTAGAAAAGATGGGGGAAGAAGTAGGGTAGGAGAAGTCTTTAAAATAAAGAACCTCATTTGATAATGCCTGAATGTATTGAATTCAAAACACTAAACACAGCATCAATAATCACATTTACAGAAAATAGCCGACCTGGTGATTTTTACACAGCAGCTGAACAGCCGTGTAGTAATTATGTCAAGGATTTCCATCTCCCCAGTCTGAGGGGACTCAAATCTTGTGAGCATCTTGCAGTTTCCACGGGAGCATGTTTGAACCAGGCTACTTGTCAGCAGCTTGTCATGTTGTTACCATTACAAATATGAGTGTCTCTAAGCTGTAGAGCAAGCTGGTGGAACCAGGGCATTAAAGAGTACAGAGCATTTATAAACGGTCCTTGAATTGACAAAAGCCGTAAAACCAGGGAAATCTTCCAGACAGCAAGGCACACTTCTGAAAGTAAAGGTGTGGTGCTGTGACAAGTCAGGGTGAGATTGTGGTACTTACAGTTCAGCTTCTAACCAAGTCTTTGGGGCAACTACCTAAACTCATCAGCCTTTTGTTACGCTCTAGTGTGAAGTAAGCCTCAGGATTTTCTCAGGCTTTGTTCAGGCATCGTGTTACTTTTAACCTTCCCTGAAACTCTACATGAGTATTAAAATCCAAGCATGGGCAGCAGAAGTAAGAGATGTATTAGTCTCCTTTAGCAGTATTCTGAGTAAAACAGGACTAGAAGTCTGGATCGGTTTCAAAAGCACGGAGGTGTTACGTGAAACCTGTTGTCTTTCTATTTCTTCCCAGCCATGGTTGTCTCTACTCAGCCCACAACTGCCTCGGTTTTAGGGAAGAAAGAAGCTAATGTTCTAAGACCCAGGCTGCTATTTCCAGTGTTCTGTTCCTTTGTTTGTCATTAACTATGATGTTTAAAACATCTGCTTAAACAAAGCACTTTTTTTTTTTCTTAAACCCTTTCTTCCCGGAGCTGATGGCTTCTGCTGAGGGTATCTAGCTTAACACAATGACTTACTGCCACCAGAAAGTAGAGGCCTAAATCTACATTGTTTTTCTTTCTGTCCGCCTTCCCTCTAGTGAGGCTGTTCATTCTTCTTCGGGGAGCATAATGTTCCATTCTTATTTACCTTTGCCAGTATACTCAACAAAATCTCCACCCCACCCCCCAGTCCCCAAAAAGTGTTTATTTGTTGTTGGAGTAGTTTTCTGGAATCTTAGGAACCAAAATGTCTTACTGAGAAGTCTGGTAAATTCTGGAGGAAGGACAAGATTATGGCAGTGAAAGCAGAGACACAGGTAAGGTGCTAGTGAGACCTCTGTGTCTCTCACTCCTCTTGTCCTTTTCCAAGCAGATTCAGAACACGATGCGCAGGAAGCACATTCCCTCTTTTTGTTAGACTAGTATTCAGCCAGCTTGGCGTACTGGAACAGCCTATTTGTACAGAGGAGGCGGCAGAGTCCTGGTGAGATTGATGTGGTCTGCCGTAGAATTGCAGCCACAGAGAGGCTGAGGCAAATGGAAGTGAATGACTGTAAAATTCCCTGGTCAGATGATCTTCAGCTCATTGTGGAATCTTAACTGCTCTGAGGTTGACGAGGTAATTGAAGTCTGGGGCCCCTCTTCCCAACTGCTGAGCTTTTATACGAAAAGCTTTTATGTGGAATTTCCAGTAGCTGCCTTCTGCTGGAGAGCGAGCTCTTCCCTAGTACGTGCATTCCTTCAAAAAAAAAAAAAAAAAGTTGGTCATCAAAGTGGATGGCCTGAAGCCTGAGAAGGAAGGACTGGATGAAGGCATCAAGTCTGGAAATACAACTTCTGTGAGCAGGAACAGAAGTTCTGGGTTTGCTACTGATTTGCTTGGGGCAACTCTGCTCTATGGTTAGGAGTCCTGCATTTCTCCCACTGACTGTACAGGGAACTTGGGTTCATGGTGTTACCAATCATGGTATCTCTGCATAAATAATATTATAGTCAAATAAACAACGCAAGAGAGGAAACAAAGGCAGTTTGAATGTTACATCCACCTCAACTGTAGAATGTTAGTATTAAGTATATTCAAGATGAAGGTGGGTATCAGTCCCCTTTTCAAGGAAGCTTTTTGTTACAAGGAAGGTAGCTCAGAAAAGCCTAGAATTCCCTGTACTGTCTCTAAAACACTAGTCTTCCTGCTCTTGATAGGACAGAATAAACCAATCCTGAGAGTGCTACACAGAAAAGTTGAGTCACTGTTACTGCTTGGCCACTGATTTACCAAGTATCTATTGACTGTGTTGACTACCTGTCGGTAATCATTGTTGTAAAAAAAAAAAAAGGCAAACAATTTTTCTTCTCATTTGAAAAGGCTATTCTCCTGTCAATCTTAGTGATACAGCTTTTTACGTACTCATTTAAGTAGTCCTTGACTACTGTAGAAGAAACACCTTGAAAGGGGAAGACATGAGAATTCTCCTGTAACTTTTTTTCCAATTGTGAAGCTTCAATGTTCTTCTGGACTGCCAGGAGAATTTATTTCTGAACGAATTCCTCACTTGTGACAAGAGAAACACCTGTTTCTGCCTGAGCAGAAGCACTCTTCCATCAAAGACAACATCTGGCAGTAGAAGCCCTTAAACTTCTGACTTCCCATTCTGTGTAAAATACTCCAAATACAACTTCAGAAGTTCTCTTGAGAAAGTCAAGCATTGGTGTAATGAGGATTGATGGTTATCTTAAAGAAAATACAGCACTAGAAATGCATTATCACTCTGTCCATTACCTTAATTCCTGAAGAGGCTTTATTTTACTGTTAAAGACATGCATTCTATTGGATGTGGGTTTTTTTCAATAACTAGGAATAGAGAGCTACGTATGAACACATATATAACCCAAACTAAATATGAACAACTTGAAATCTGCTTAGTTGTTTTGTGCTCTCTTAGAAGTATCCTAAGAATTCCAAGCATCAGAGTGGAGGATCGGGCTTTTAAGCATCATTCTCTTTTTAAATCAGGTCGGGAAGTTGAAGTTAATACCCTAGATACAAGTGTTTAGCAGTAATTTCTCCATCCTCATCCATGACAAGGTAGTACCTCTGCCTGATAACTATCGAAATGCTTTTGAGGACGAGTACCTTGATAACTTGTCTTTTCCAGTTCAGCCTGCTGGCCAGCTGCTTCACCTCAAATCCAGAGAAGTGATTGATGAAGGTGCTTTAAACAGAAAAAGTACATTTACTAATGATGGGTAATGAAATGTAGAAATCACTGTTTCAGGAGGTGAAAATAAAAAATGGTCTTGCAGATGGACAAATTCAGGGAGGATAGTTTGTTCAGAGGTGCTGAAGCTTGGTTGGGGCAGAACTTCAGATCAAATAACTCCTTATAGCCGTACTCCTGCCAAAAGCCTTTAGTTAAACCCACAGTTAATGTTGTCTGGTGCTTGTGAAACATTCTCCTCAAAAGGATATTTCTGATGAAAATTGGGCCAACGTGTTTTTTTCCTGTGTGTGTTCTTATACTGAGCTGGCACCTTAATACCAAAATGTTTTATAACAGTTCGTAGAAGATAACTACTGTTTGAGCACATCTGTTTTCTCACCTCTTCCAAGCAGGAGAAAAGTTCTAGCCTCAGTGTTTGCACTTAGGAATTTTTGTGTGTATATATCTTTGAGAAGACAATATTAAAGAAGTATTCCTTGCACTCGATGTTCCCTTTCGCTTCACACCTGATCCTGTGTAATGAGTCACTCCTAAACCTTCCCCTCCCTAGGACAGGTTTCCACAGCCTGCCTTGTGCTGGACCCAGCGGTTGTGTGGCAGAAGGAGGGAGTTGAATCAGCAGTTACCATCTTGTGCAAAGTTCACTTTGCTTCCATGTACCATATGTTTTTCAAAAGTTAAATTGTAGCTCATGTTGTAGTTGTTTCTTTTACATAGTCCTGAAAGAGTATTTTTTAGGACATGAGCGGGACCAGGGGGTACAATAAGGCAGGTTCTGAGCAGTGAAGTTTTTGGTGGTAGGTTCATAGAAAGTGCTGGGTAGTTCATCTGCCTCTGTGAGTATTATCGATCCGATGACATTAAGAGGCGGAATTATAACGTAAACTTCTTTTATGTAATCTTTTGTGCAGTGTAAACAACGGTTTTTTCGTTTCCTCTTCTACTGAAAGTGTCTGAGATTCTGATAATTTCTTAGGAGTGTTCCTGAAGACATCTTAGCAGATAACCTGTCTGGCAGGCGCTCACAGAAATAAGCTGTGGTCATCTTTGTCCTCTTATCTTTGGTAGGCAGGAGAGAATGGTACCATTCATTGCCTCTGGGCAGGAGGAGTATGTGTGGGAAACATGTTTCAGGAACCCTGCTTGAGACTTCTATTAGTGTGCAACTTGGAGTTTTAATCAACAAATTTAAGACTGTTATTTCGTCAAAGTATGGAGAGGCTTTTTAATGTAGTAACAATACTCATGTTCTGGCTTGCACTGTGTTCTTGAATAAGAAGAATAAGGCCAAATCGTATCCTGAAGTGCCTTCAGGATTTCAAGTCAGTAGATGTCATTTTCTTAATTGTTATCTAAATTTAGAAGACAAATTAACTTCTAGTAGCAAGTGTGGGACTTTCACCTGAAAGCTTTTGTTTGTGGTGGTGTTTTCTTCTGTTACATACATCCCCAATTCATCCATGGACTTCTGGATTTCTTTTTTTCCACTCACAGCTTGATGAGAACTGTCAAAACCTGAGTGGTCTTTATATAGCCACAGTGTTATTTCTTCTAGGCTACGTGGTTAAGTCCTTATTCCACAAGAAAAGCAGAATAGTAATTCTTACCTGTGAGGCTAGCTTTGCCAGGTGAATTTGTAATACAAAATGTGCATCCGTGACATTCTTTTAGTGAACTGTGGTTCTTTCATGTCAGGCTCCTTAGCTGGGAGGGATATGTACTCCATGTTAGATGTCTGTATGCTGTTAGAGTTTCCAAAGAGCAAAGCTTGTCTTCTGAAAGGAACAGCAATTCCTGTAGCGGAGAGCTCGCATAGGTCTGGGGGAAGAAGCCAGAGTGATGGCCTTGAATGTGATATGGCCAGGGGAGCCATATTTGGTATCTGTAAGTTACGTTGGCTGGCCGGTGGTGATGATGGGCTGTTGGGTAGAATTATTACCAAATATGCTTGAGCTGGTAAATACTTACACAAATAGATCACTGTGCAGTTGTACTCTAAAAGATTGAACTTTTCCTTCTTTTCAGAAACTTTCAAAGATAAAAACATTAATACATATTAATGACATAGCCATATATTCATTTTGACATGGGAGAAAAAAGACCAGATGATAAAAATTTCAGTTTAAATAGCTGCATTATCATAAAAACTAAATTTTGTTTGCTAGGTATAAACAGAAAGTAGTCTGTCTAGTTTTAGTTACTCTATCAAATTTACCTAATTAAAATTAAACACCGTAAATACTTTTGAAGGCAAAACCCATCCCATGTTTTTGAAGATAAATAGCCAAGCTCTGAGAGAGTCTCTGCATGATCTTTCAGTATTTGAAAATTTCCTACTCTACTTAAATACTTTTTTAAAATTTATAATATTGTGGTGGAATCAGATAAGCAATTTGAACAGTTGGCCAGAAAATAGATTTCTTTGGTGTGGCACTATGAGGTGGCCCAGTTAAAGCATAAAATAACACCATGCTTTATATTCTTGTACACTCATTGCATATGCCAGTCTAACCTGCTTTTGTTTTGATGCTTTTTGACACCGGCTTGCTGCCCTGGCAGCTTTGCAGAACTCTCCTGCTAACTCTTGTCTTCTCTTGCTGAGGAAGCAATGAACTTAAACCATAGTATATTAGGATATTTCTCAGAGCACTCTGTTTTGCACAGGTGTAGGAGTCTCAAAAGGTGTGCAGAATATCCTTTTGTGAAACTGCATGTTTTAGGAGGTTAAAGTTAGCATTAAAAAAAAAAAAAATCTGTTGTCAGTAGCACTAAAGATAGGTAATTCTTTAAATAGATCAGAGGCAAATGAACTACAGCACTACAGAAATACCGCAGAGCTTTAGGATGCTGCTGCTGCTACATGTGCAAGAGGAATAAAATACAGGTGCTTGCCATATTCACTTCAATGAAATTTTGACTACTTTAGTCCAAGATGATATTACTATGGCATTGGTGAGACTACTGCTGAAAAAAGTCTGTTTTGAAGCTTTGACTTTAAAAAGTGAAGTTAACGAATTGGGAAGGATTCATAACAAAAGACCTTCAAAAATAATCTTCTTGTCTACAAGTCTTATGTAATTGAGGGGCTAAGAAATCTTAATCAATTTAGTTTTAAGAAATGGCATGATGACTGGCAGTTCTCTACAATGAGAAGGGATTCTGACCTGAAAGGTGTTACAAAGTATAAATATTAAAAATCAGTATTGTCAGTGACTGCTGATGAAGGTGAGATTACAGACAATGTGCATTTTTAACTGAGAAATGGAAAACTGAAGTTTTTAATAAGAATTGTAAACTTTGAATTGGCTGCTGCATTTCATTAGAGTTCCTGTGGGATGTGGGGTTGTTTAAAAAGTTACGAGGTTGATGCAGAAGTTACTGGTTGCAATTCTTTGCTCCTATGGGTTTAAAATGTTGTAAACTTTCACAGCTGTTGCCCCAGGTTTATAAGATGATGGATTTTTTTTTTGTGGGTATGTGTCTCTCAGGCTCTTGTTGAAGGGTAGGTCACATGAAAATTTTGGCAGAAGGGAAGACTTAAATGCAAGACATTTAATAACAGAAATTAAATGATTGCTAGTGAATATACAGGATCATGAGTGAGAACAGACCAGAACGTAAGTAGAATGAACAAATGTACATGAGGAATAGACTGGGTTTTTTTAATTAAAGGATATGTATTAAATAGCATAAAAACTCTACGTATGCACCACTGCTCCAATTTTTAGTTCCCCTTAAAAATGTATCAGCAAGCTTTTGATATTTTTTTCATACAGGAAAATTTAGGAAGCTCATTATTTACATTCTCAAGTAATTTCCCAAAGCTACTTTAAGAAAATGGTGTATAGAAACTTTATTGCTGCCTGCTGAATTATAGTCTTAGATGCAGAAAAGCAAATCAGAACTTAATTCAATATTTAGAGGATTCCCATTTTATAGCAGCAGTGAAAAAACAATTCTGTTGCTGTTCAGTAGGTTTCCTTACAACTGCTTTCTTCTGTCCTGCATATGTCCCCAAATCCTTTATCCAGGGAACTATGCAAGTGTATTTAGAATTAACTTAACATATTTCAAAGTCAATATAACAACTTGGTAATCAGTGATAAATATCTAATTTAAAGATAATTAAAAATGCTTGCCATGTTATAAGCGTATGATTTTTTAAGTAAAAGATGTTTCTGCTTGCTTAGGAGGTGATAAGATTGTGGACTAAATATGATTAATGTTCTTTGCAGATGTTGCTTTATATGCTTAAGTTTTCAGAAGTAAAGCAGTCTAGACTGTCTGTCTGCATTCTCCTGCTGCTTTGATCTTGATTAAAACTGGTTGTGTTACATTTATCATCTTCCTTTCTTGAATGCCAGAAAGTATCTTAACTGGTTTTTTGTATGTATATATGTTTATGTAGAAAGATACTAAGTATCTTTTTCAAGACCTGTAAAAATTACACATTTGGCTATGTTGAGCAAGTAGCAAAAATCGGTATTTTGTATCTTGAAAGCCTTAAAACTATCACTTGGCTTATTTCAGATACAGCAGATGTTACTCAGAATGTTAGTTAAATTCATAGGGAGTGAATCAGGGTAGCATTTTTTAAGTGGCTTTTTTTTCCCCTGCTGTTGGATATACATTTCAAGATAGGCGGTGGCTTCTTTGATCTTCTTGCTGCAGTCATCTGTATTTCTCTCCAGTCTGATATTAGTGATCTGTTAATACTGTTTCATTCTACTAAGCTGAGATTTTTCTTCCTGACCACTGCCCTTGCAACTTGGGGTGATTGAACCGGGCTGCCTCAAGCTGTGAAAAAGGGTCAAACACAGCAGTGACACATAGGCTACCCGAGTAGAATAAAATTTATCAGGGACTGGTATGTGCCCATTGTATGGCAGAGCAAAAGATATGAAAGCAGCGGATTTCTCAAATCTTTGGTTTGGTATTAAATCTTTCACTGCTTTGGGAGATGATCAGTTCCTCACTTGTGTGCACCAAGTACAACTGGAATGATTTTTCAAGATTTGGAATAACCAGATTTTGTGTTCATTTGCTTATTTACCAACTGAAGATTGTATAGGACTGATTTGAGAACTTGAGTCTTTTGTGGGGAAGTTTTAAGTGAAGGGAAATCCTTTTAATACTGAAACTATTTGATGGTCAGTCAGTAAAACATTTTGGGTAGTTCCATTAAGTGACTTGTGAGTTGCTCTGTACTTTGCCATTGCATGATTTTTTTTCCAGTCCTTAGCTGTACAATGCTAAAACTGTTTCGGGTTCGTTGTGCCTTGGCAATAATTTGTGATTTTTTTCCCCCTTATTTTTTTCAATTTTATAACAATATTTAATATTTTTATATTAGAGCATGGTTATCATTATGGAGATCTGTAATCTTGCCTGAATGTTGACATAGCTATCAGGGGAAAATGAATTGAAATAAAATATTTGAATACAAATATCATGCAGCAAATCTGGATTCCCCCTGTTTTAAACGCATTACCCAGTACATGACTGATGTACTGGCTGAACCGGAGCTGCCGTTCTAAATGTAGATATCTAACTAGTTGAGAACTGTGTAGGGCTCTCTTATAGAGGCCTGGGCTTCCCAAGAGTAATTTCTTAATAAAATTGTGGTGAATTATCTTAATACTTTGAATTAGCATGTTGAAAAGTTAACACTAAAAATTTGATACAACATTTTGTATCAAATAGATCTTCAAGGCTTTCTTGCAAAGTTAAATGAAGCAAAACTTAATTGAACACTTTAAGGTAATTTTTTTATTGATTTGCATGCAATAAACTTTTTAAATAGTTTAGGATTATTGTACTATGTCAGATGTGGGCTACACAATCAGAGTATGTAGTACCAAAATTCAGCTTGATCATGTGATTTGCTAAAAACAAAAAATCCAGTAGCAGTAAGTTTTAGTGTGGTTTTGAATACTTTTCATAACAAACATACAGTGAAGCATGGCCCTGTTGAATTCAGTTTCACTAAGCATATGTGCATGGTTCTTAAATTAGAATTTAGTTTGATATATTAATAATTAAATGTTCAGATGTCTAAAGCCATTAAAACATGCCTTCAGTATCTTCATACTTACTGATAATTCCAGCAATAATCTTCAGTTTCTAAAGGGTATTTTGTACTTCAAGTGAGGCATTGTGGATTGACATCAAACTTTTGTTATTCATACATAACCACAAATATGAATATTTTGGTCTTTTTTTTTCTTTAGTTGGATTTTTTCCTAAATCGTTGGTATATTATATATAAAGTCTTCTAAATATTTTTATTCTTGCATTTTAGGGAATAGGGGGATGATTTACAGATTAGTAGGACTGAA
Source organism: Phaethon lepturus (assembly GCF_000687285.1). Classification (NCBI taxonomy): domain Eukaryota; kingdom Metazoa; phylum Chordata; class Aves; order Phaethontiformes; family Phaethontidae; genus Phaethon; species Phaethon lepturus. Next base: position 23,761 of record NW_010551560.1, read on the forward strand.
CTGGTATTCGCTCTAATAAGGGAAAAGAGAGGTGATTCCATACTGTTCTTCCAGGTTTTCCAGTCTATAGGTTAAGTTACAACAATTCAGAAGCATTTTTGTGGTGGGAGAATAACAGCAATTTTCATCCACTTAAGAATTCTTTTGAGCAGACTTTCTGAAGAGATTATTTCTTTTGCCACTCTGAGGGCCAAACTTTAGAAGCATGTGCATAGTTACCTTTTTTTGTACACAAGAAACTGTTGTGGTATTGTGGTATTTATTTGGGGTTAGCTCATGTATCATTGAGCTCTGGTATTTTCAAATGTCTGTTTGCCTT
>NW_010551561.1:0-58071 GCF_000687285.1 Phaethon lepturus
TTGGGGCGGAACTGAGGCAAAGGGGTGTAGGAGATGCGCGTGGCCTTCTTTTCAGGCTAAAGAGATGCTCAAGTTGTCAGGCAGCTGGTAGCAAAACCCAGCAGTTCGTGAGGAAAATGCTCGGTGGGGGGTGGGGCGGGGGAGAGTATTTTCCCTCTCAAAATATGCCAGCTCTGGCACTGAAGCAGCCCCCAAAAGCATGTCCTTCAGAGAAAAAGGTGTGAGGAAAAACTCCCAATACCCATTCGGTTACTCAACACCATTGCCTTTGCCTAGCCATTTCTTGGGAAATGAGAGGTGAGATTAAGCAAAAGAGAGGCAAACAGGCAAAAAAAAAATTTTTTTTTCTCTTTAATCCAAGTTTTAGAGCCTCTCAGAAAGCAGCCCTCCATGGTCTCCCACAGGCTGCACCTCAGCACAAACTGTTTTCACCTGCCCTGGCACCAGAAACAAATTGAATCTCTGCGGGGGGGTGGGGGGGTGGGAAAGGGCTGTTGAAGCCTCTAGTCATTTTTCCAAACACTTTCCTACTACCCGCCTTAGCATTGGTATGCTTTTATCCCATGCAAGTTGTTCCTCTTTGGTTTTTGCTAGTGTTTACAGACCTAAGTGACAGGACTGTTCAAGTTTTCCCTCACTTCTTTAATTTTCACTCTGCCTTTAACAGATTTATTCTAGTTCCCTGACACATGACATGGAAACAAGCTGTCTATCACTCAGGCCAGTTCAGCAGCATTTGAGGCACTCAGATATAGGCCATTCTGCAAAAACTTAATTACAACTGCTTCATTAAATCTGGCACAAAATACACTCTTTAAACAGATTAAATTTATTCAATAACACTCCTGCAATCTATTTAGCCCTTGCTAAACCCTTTCTTTGTCCATCAGTGAAATCATTGTACTTTATAAATTATCAATTCCATCTAAGAAATAGCAAATTTACCTCATTTCTGATTTAAATAACTTCACAGGGGAACTGATGGAGTGACTATCTTCTGGGAATAAAAAGCAATTCTGAATTGATTGTGTTAGGTCCTTGAAAATTTATTTTCAATGCTAATTTACTAGTTGGTTTGTATCATTTATACCTGTTATTCCATTCTTTTAATGGTATAAAGTATAACACAATCCCTTAGTTTATTGTAGGATTAGCTGCAATTTCAAAATAACCAAATCATGCCTTATATAAATTAGCACCAAAACTGAGAAGTGCTGGAGAAATAACCACCGATGAAATACAGTTAGACCACTGAATATCTTTGATGATTCCCTATAAAAATGACTTAAAATTCTGCCTCATCCGTTCCCTGTAGAGCAATCCAACATGCTGCCAGCCTGCACCTCTGGTAATGAAAGATGAATTCAGGAGAGTTCTCCTAAAACCGGTTATGAAGAAAGTTCAGACACAATTTTGCACCACACATGCAAGAATACAATTAATAAAATCAAACCCATGGTTTCATGCCACAACAGAGGCCCTAGAAAGGTGAAAAAACATTTGTCTTCTCCCTCATACTCAAGATCTAGGTAGATTTCCAAATCGTAACAGCTGCCTTGCAGTGCCTTATGTTATCTGGAGTTAACTCTTTTAAAGGACTTTTTAAACAATTTGGATCAACACCCATTATGATCAAGCCACGTAAAGGGTTTGTTATTGCCAGGTAAATAGGCAGAAAGGGGTGTTAGCCCAGGATTAAATAACATTATTTTATCTTAAGGGTGTGAATTTAATTCTAACTGTAGAATGGGGAACCACCTCTCTGGGAACCTTTAACCACCCTCAAGAGGCCTAAAACATTGCACTTGATCAAGGGCTGACTACATTTACAACACTGATAAGGAGCTGCAGTTATCAGCGAGTAGTTGCCGCATTTTGCCTAAGATCAAGACTTATTCTCACTTTTGCAAAGGTCCTGTGAAAAGGGCGCCTCTGTACGAATGAGTAAGCCTGACACTATTTCCCTGGCAGGAGAAACAGTGAATGCTGTCATGCGAGAATGTGCTGCACCACCACACACTTTGAGGCTGGACGCTTTATACCATTCACAGCCCAGACATGTAGCTGACTTCATTTTACAGCGAGGCAGGTTCTCCTGAGCAAACCTGGACAGTAGGTTTCCTGCAGAGCCCCGCTGACAAGTCAGATCCTGCTGTTATTTCCAGTGCAATCGGACCTGTGGGTTAGGGTGACTGACTGAAAGCAGCTCCTTATCTGCCCTGGGATTCCTGCGCACTCATGGGGTTTCTTCTCTGCTCCTCATCCACCGCGAAGCTACAAGGGGAGGTATCTTCTCCTTTATGCATTGCCTAGTTAGGATCCTCTGTCAGGTCTCCGATCCTGTTTTTTCCATATGTATGCTGCCCCGGAAAACAGCACCAAACAATTTAGCATCAGTATTTCTAACTCTGTATACTTTTCAATATACTTTTTACCACGAATGTACATGTTAATCAGCATAATTATGGTGCAGTGCAATTATACTGATTAATGTGTACATTTGTGGTAAAAAGCATACAGAAAAGTGTACCAAGGCTCCATATTTCATAGAAGATGTTTGTTTCAGTGCTGCCAACCCTCATTATTTTGTTGGGACCAGGGCAATGAGGTAATAACAAGGGTGTTTGTTAGGTTTTCACTGTTCCTTAAAAAACAAAAAGTAAACATCAGCCGTGTGAGCAGAGCGAAAAAAAAATAAACTCCAGTGTCACTGCAACCTAGAAGCATCCCAAACAGGCTATTGATAACCTATGATCTACAGTTCCGGCAGCTGCCAATGCTTTTGTTTTTCTGTGTCTACATGAATACCTGGAGGAGCTTTAGAGGAAATCTGCCCAGATCACCTCTGAGGTTTGAAGGGCAGAGCAGACTGTGGCTCACCAGGGCTGGCTGCTGCACGACTGCAGTCACCAACATCAGAGGCTGACTCTCATTTGAACTGTACCGTTCGCTTTCCTAAAAAGCCTAGTCTCAATTTGATACCACACAATATGCTCTTTCCTGTGACTTTAATTAAGCGCTGCAAATGATTTCGCAGTTCCACTACTGAAAGTTAATTTTATTGATTAAATTTTTGACCCCATCAGAATAGATTTCATATTTGCTTCGCAAGAATTATTTTTCACAAGATGCCCTTGATTGGTGTTAATTACGTTGTCTTAAATCTTTCACTGATTGCATCTGGCCGTATCTTTCCAATATCCAGCCTCAGATTCATTGTCAAGCCAACCAGCCTATATTGATTGGCCTGTTCACCTTTTTAAATACTCATTTTTCTTTGCTCCTCCAAAACTTCTCCAACATGATGAAATTTAACAGAAATCAGTTCTAGTGATTTAAATTTCCTTTAAATTTGCAGGCAACTTTAAAACTGAAGGAAATACAGTTTAAATCTGTCACTTCTTTAAAATACTTTCTCCAAATAATACCAATATCTTCCTCCCAAAAACCTATTTATTTATTGATGAAATTTTCCATGTAAAAAATGAATGGATGCATTTACAGTCTATGAAGATGCTATATAGAAAGGGAAAACTAAAAAATATGTAGCCAGACTAGCTAATAACAGCACTGTAGCCAAGAGGCAAGAACAGGTCAGATTATATGGTAAACATTTACAGTGTAAACAAAATTCTGTTTGTATAGCTCCCAGTTCTATATATAACTTTTGAATTCCCATGTTAAGTGTAAGAAATGCCCTTAAGAAAGAAAATACAGTATAATTCATTGGCAGCAGAGAGTCCATTTGGAAGATTTGGGGCTGGTCTGTAATTCCTTGAAGTCAATAGAAAAGGTTTCACTGAATAAACATTGAAACATCATCAAGATCTTGGAAAAAATAGCAAGATTTAGCGATAAAGCCTACTTACCTTTTCTGAGACTCTATATTTCCAAAACAAATGTCTAATTTCAAATGAACTGTAAAAACTAAATATTTAGACTTGGACACATAGGCAATGTACTATGTCAGAATTTTGGTTTTTTGCTGTGGTGGAAGGACTAGAAAGCTGGCAGCATAACACAGGAAGCTCATTTCAGGAAGGAAAAGTCAATTATGTGAAAACACGAGGAACTCATTCCTGAAAAGCGTATTTTTTAAATACCTGGCAACATGAGGCCTCCGTGCGTGTACTTGCTTACCTTTGCAAAAGGCAGCTCCGCTCAGCAGCAGAGCCCCCCCGAGGTGGGTCCCCTGTGGGCCGACAGCACGGCTGCACACACTGGAGCCAGCCAGGGAGACATGCAGTTGCCCTTCTTGAGGGAATAAACCCCTGAGCTTGGCATTGGGGTCTTGTAACCGCCAAGCTTTTCCAGCTTTTCTTGCGAAAGGTCATTGCCGTCTTACAGAACTGCCAGGGAAGAAAGTATACGGCAATCAGGAGAAGGTCTGTTCAACATTCGGATGGCAGACAAGGGAATTAACCAAGAGGCGGACATGTGCTCTGCAGTGTGTACCTACAGCAAACCTTCACGTTACACTGAGCTCATGCAGGCTAAACTGGCTTATAAAAACTGTCTCTCTGTAGCCCATCAAGAGAGAACCAGAGAGCAGTGAGCACTGGCATGTGCCAGGACCCACTTGCACAAGTACAAACAGTCCACCCGCACCTACAGAGCTGCTTTGGCCTTCTAAACTGAGGCCACCTGCAGTAAGGAAGATTCCTTCCTTGTGGGGGGATTTGATGAATCTTCAATCCCCCCTCTTGTGGGGCGCTACCTCCCTGCTATCCCTTTTCTCACTTCCAGCACTTGTGGTTGTGTGGGGTAATGTGGCTGAGAGGGGCTTTCCCAGTAAGCACCAGCTGATAGCTCCAGCTGTAGGTGCTCCAGAGCTGATTTGCTGCAAGGGAAGAGAAGACAGAGGCTACACATACTACTGGAAAAAACAAGTGATTGCAAGGATAATGCTCAAAAATTTCTCCAGAATAAAGCCTGAGAGAGGCAAATGAGTCTTCTGTGCTAGGCTGACCTGGGGAGGGGGACAATGTTTTTAAGTTTTACCTAAATCCAAACTGTGGGGTAATATAAATACATGTGTCTGTATACGCATCTATATATGAACATATATTTGTACACTTATACGTGTGTGTGTACATGTGTAAAAAACCACAAGGGCAGATTGACATTTTGATCCTTTTTCCACTGAAAGCAACGCATTGCAAAGTATGCAACGTTTCCAGGCAAATTTCTTTACTATGACATTGTTGCCCATAGGGACTCGACCATGCAAATGATCTGTAGATTTCTAACAGATAAAAGGCTTTCCCCCCCTGTTTCTTTTTCCTAAAATATTAATTTCTGGATTTACAGCTACGTGGTTCAGTTAAGAAAGAAAATGAAGGATGAAGCAGCACACGTCCAAGAAAAGACTTGAAGGAGGATTATGGAAACAATGTACTGAAAGGAAATTATATTGTAATTTCACTCGTCCACTGCACAATTAGGTATTCAGTTTTCAAGGTATGGCTTTCCTTCGTTTCTCTGACACCAGAAGTGTTCAAAACATAACCATCCCTGGAAATTATAGCTGTGCTGTCCTCATACACATTTCACCTACCCACCTTGGCAAGTTCTTTTATGTAAATGACTGTCACCTTATTTTTCAACCTTGATTTCACTAGTGAATAAAGTATTCCTTTTTAAATAAGAGGGGACGAAATGTCTCAAGTAACTCAGTTCCTTTGCAGACCTTGGTGCTCGAGTCTGTTTTCCTTCTCTCTGGACATCATTGCCATCTAGTGTGATGATATTGTGACTGCACTATTTTAGGTACAGAAAAAAGGGTAGAAATGCGGTTATTAGTTACACGATAAGTTAGTAAAGATGCTGACAGCATTGACTGAAAGTACAGTATTGAAACATGAGAGCTAAAATTACAATGGCGCTTAACTGCAGCAGTTATCAGAGAACCATTTCAAAAGCCAGGCAAGTAAAACAGTTGATTTTGCAATCCAGTGTAGAAGACAGCTTTTAACTATGTGACTGAGTTACTGTACTTTTCACCTGCTACATTCAGCTTCTAATTCTGAACGTTAAGTTAAGTTCATTCCTTTAGGACTCTTTTTACCTTTTTTTTTTTTTTTTGTTTATGTTTAAAAGGCCAAAGTTTATGCTCGGTAGGTAAAAAATGTAAGAAAATCCCTAGGGAAAAAGAAGACAAGCATTTGCAAAGATGCAATGGTTCACTTAAAATGAAAAAGGAAAATATATATTCTTTAAAGACAATTAATGCAACACATCACTTTTTGATAAGATATAGCCTTTACGATACAAAACCAAATTATTATTTGCATGACAAGATGAATTTTGGAGCATCAGTTCTCAAGATTCTTTGTCAAATTTTCTGGAACAGTATTACAGTATGGAAAGGAAAAGCATCTAGAAATCCAGATGTATTCACCCCATTCTCCAACTTTTGGCTGGGTTTCATTTTGGCTAAGTTGTGTATTGGTCAGTGCTACCTACAGGCCACAGAAGGCCTCTTTCCTTCCTGCAGTAGGCAGCAGCATCAGTCAGGAAGCTCATTAGACACTTTATTTTGCCCTTATCCCATCCTGACTGCCACACACAGATATGCTAGGATGGCTGCGAATTTCTGGAGGGCATGCCGGCACTGAGGGCAGGCAGACCTCATGCATGACCATCTGCGCCTGACCAAGGAGAGAGGCACTCTTCATGGGAACGTGGTGAGATCAGAAAGCTGGGTCTGAAATTTTCCTCTGTTGTCTCACAGTAAAGACCTCACTCATCAGGGTATAAAATGAGATAGCAAATACTTTCACCTAATCAGCAGCATATAGAAAAAGGGGAGATAATCTCCCAAAATTTGCCTATTTATATTCTTGCTCGTAACCAGACGAGAAAAATTGTTTCGTCATGTTTTTGAGATGCTACAAGTGTTTTCAGTGCATGAGAGAAGACTAGCTTGGTTTCCTATGCACTGGTACGTAGTTAACAGAAGCAATTGGTGCTATGATGAGTCCACCACGATGCATGAGAGCAATTACAGCTGATCAGGTAACTTCAGTTCTGAAGCTGAATCCTCAGCTTTGCAGCCCACCTGCTTCTTTTAACACAAGGTTTTTCAGTTTGGCTTGTCCTCCAAAATTATTTTAAGCGGGGGCATATATTTTGGGGTTTATATTAGGATGAAACTTTGCTGCACAAACTTTTCTTTGCTGATGTCTCTTACAGAAGCATTAGTTAGCAATAGGAAGAATTGTAGGAAGGACAACTGTGTAGGAACATTCACCCCCTGGGAGTCTCTTGCTGCTGCATTGCTAAGGCTTGCTGGAAGAAAATGTGACTTTGCTATGGCTTGGATATAAATAAATAGATAAATAAGTAACTTAAAAAACTGAACCTAAAGAAAAGCTCACAACTTCGTCCATTTACAAAGCATGTGGTATTAAATAACTGTCCCCGCACCTCATGTGTGTGACTTGAAGCCTAGGGGACAATCTGTTTGATGTTGGCAAGTTTTGCAACTGCCTGAAAAGTAATTTGTTTTGAGCTGCCCTATATTGAGTGGCTTCTCTTGAGATTTATTTGTATTCAAATAGCACCAGCGAAGGCACCGCATTTCAGAAATCAGGTCATGTTACAATGTGACCCAAAGGACTGTGGTGGCTCAGACGAATGAGGTGGAGAAACAGGCAGCAGCTGGGAGTTGTCAGAGCCCAACTCATTGAGCATAAACGCAGATTGCTTTTCTTACGGCCTGCAAAGTGGGGATGTGCTATGTTGAAGGCAGCCAAGGGACCATGGCATGGATAAATCTAAATATTTCCTACCGTAACTAAAGTGTTGTGACAGTTTTGATGTGCAAACTCAAAAAAGGGTAGTCACAGGCATAGCGTTAGGAACAAAGTGCAACATACCCCTTTCAGCGTGTAACATAGCATATACATTTCTTCCATTACTAGGTTCGAAGTCTTATTACTCCTGGCAAATAAGAAATGTAACTTGTTGGGAAATACTGTAGAAACTGGGGTTTTCTACAGAAACAAGCAGGCAAAGCGGTTTGAATCTGCTATGTATACACATGGAAATTTTTGCAAGGCTCTGGATAGGATGAATTTTACACTCTGATCTCCTGGTGGACTAGCCTGGAGACTCAAGAGTTAAGTAAGTGCAAGCAACTAAAATATATCTGAGCATGCAGCTGCAGATCTCATAAAGCTTTTATGGATGCCTGTGTCAGTCCCAAGTGAATTGCTTTGACACATCATGGATATACTTGTTTGCACCATTTTTTATATGCTGACTTTGCAAAAGAAAAAGTTGCTTTATTTATTTGTACATCATTGCAATGTTTAAAAAATGACCCTTTAGCTTTCTAGTAAAAATGAGAAACTTGTTGAACTTATGGCAGGGAAAAGGAAATGAGAGGAACAGCTTCAGAACAATGCAAAAACAAGAACAGGACACTGCTTGTTTTTAATAAGCCCACTCATTTGACCATCTGACCACTCCTTTTATGGAGAAAAATGAGTTTTTTCCCATGAATGCTTTTGTGACTGTTCAAAAATAGTCTTCAGTTTTGTCTTGTAAGTCACTTATAAATATCTATTCCAGAATGCAAATCTTTACCAAAAAACCCTCCTCGGAAAAAAGTGTTTTAACTTCTACCACTTTTTTGCTTTGCTTTTGCCATAATTGTGTTAATGTTAATCTGATTATTAAAAAAATAAACACCACCCCAAAATAGTTTTCTAAATATAAATCCAGCAATGCAAGCCCTAGAGATTGCCTGGGCCGGTTATTCCATAGATCTAGGGCTCTTCTCCTTGTTTTTAAGAGGACTTGAGGTTCTCGCCTGCTTTCCTACTGTCCTGTGGTGACATCTTCTGGGCCCTACTCAGACTGCACATTCAGTGACTGATGGAGGACAGCTCAGAAACCCTCCAGTTTCTGGCCATTAAAACTGGACCAAAAAATCTCACTCTTCTGTTTTCCCACAAGGATTATTATCCTCAGAGCTTTCTTGGCTGGCCAAAACCCCACCCAACAAACAAATGCCCACCCTGTTCCCAAGAAGTCACTTGCTTTACTGTTTTTATTCTGCACCATTATTAAGCTGTAGCAAAGGAGGGCTCAGAATTAGGGTCTGCGGTGTAAGTCAGTCACCCCCCAGCTTCCCAATACAATGCATCTTGAACCTTGCTGCTTTTTCCAAAGGCTACTTCAACTTCTAGAATTGGCTATATCCCAAATAAAGCCATTTTTCCGGCAGAACAGGAATGACCTTGCTATGCATTTTCATTGTGGAGCTGATTTGTAGGGGAATCTAAGACAATTATCCCGAGCTTTGGTCTGTACAGTTCTTTCAGGAAGTATGGAGGTCTTCTACTCCCAATGCCTTCACAGCATACCTGAGAGCTGGTCTGACCAAGATGTCTCCTGTCTCACCTCACCTCCCACCTGGTGGTTTGATCTAAGGGTTTGCTTGGTCCTCACATGGATATGTGTTACAGCTGAATGTTGAACAACTGCCCCTCAGAACAAACAAACAGATTTGCCCCAAGACACATTAGCACCCTACCTAGGGAGGCGGATAGACAACAACTCTGCAGATGACCTCAGGACAGCCCCACAGGTCCCCCAGCTCCCCCCCCGAATGCCTAAGTGACTCTAGAAAAAATTGCAGTTCTCCTTCCTCACCTTGAAAAACACTGCCCTCACAATGTCACAGACTCCTCACAGGAGGCTGGGCCCTTCCACTTGTTACACATAGCCTGAAACAGCCACCCGATGGGGTCCTGGGCTGCCTTTGGGCTCAGCCTCTGGGCATGTGCCCCAAGACAAAGCTTTCTGCCCATACAAAGCAGTACTTAAGAGAACTTTGCCAAAAGCCAAGAAAGCTGTTTACTGAGGCTACCTGCCTCCAGGGTCAAGCGGTTGCAGAGTAGGATGTTTTGCAATATAATTTCAGAGTTTAGACCTCTTATTTCCACCATTTTAGTTTACCTGCATCTTTTTGAAAACAGGCGTCTCTGTGTCAGATGAGCTGATCAGTACCTATTCACCCAGCCCTCATCTGTGGTAGCCTCATGGATAATGAGCTGGAACAATGCAAACACGGAGGTGAGGAGTGCAGTGTATTTAACAAGTTAACACACACAACTCTTTCAGCACCTTCTCATTCAATTAAATAAACCTGTAACATGGCAAATAGACTTGACGGTACATAGAAATGTCAACAATAATTTAAAAAGTAGTTCTAAGTGCTGCTGGCTTGAATACAAGTCTTGTCACACAAAAATGATGTGATGTAACCAAATGACAAATTAGTTGTTTCCTGGAGAAGGGAGCATTAGCACAGATAGTGTGGTATTCAGTTCTGTCACAGGGCACTGATTTTATCCCTTTTCCCCCATATCAAGCCAAATAGCATGGGCTGTAAGAAAGGCTGTTGGTCACCTGGAGACTGTATCATGTGTGTCCTTGCACAGAGAAAAGGAGAGACCGAGCTGCTGCTCTGCACTGACCTGCAGTAAATACAGGGTGGTGGAAACAGGTGAAAAAGGCCCCATCCATTTTGCACCTTAGATCTGGCAATCAGTCAAATGTGCACACACACCCCTCCCCCGCCACTTCAGTGCAGGCATACTTAAAATTATGAGGTTTCTATAGCATCACAGACAACTGTCTGGTGTCTCATCTCTGTCTCCCCCCTCCTCCCCCTTCTAAACCCTTTTGCCAATTTTGCATCCAAGCAGATGTAAAATTTTCTGCACTCTGCAGATAAATGAACAAAGCCTTTGGCTGGTTTCTGAGTGCAACCCAACAACTACTTTTTTTTGGGTGGGTTTTTTTTTGTTTGCTTGTTTGTTTTGGGGTGTGTTTTGTTTTTTTTTTTAAACAGGAGGCTGACAAGATGGACAAAGCAAGAAATAACTAGTTATGGCACTCAAATCAGGGAGCCAGATAGGAGAAAGTTACGGCATTATTATATGCCCAACCTGAGCCATTCCATGAAAGGACTTTTACCCATAAAGGGGAAAACATTACTTGTTATAGACCTCCCTCTTTTAGCTGGCCAAGGCAAGCCATGTCTGATGCCCACCCTGTTCCCACAGGAGATTAGGCTGGGCATCCATATGCTCTCCAGGGCCCCTGGGCACAACCAGTCCACTAGAAATCATCCAAACTGCATCTTTCTCCAGGTCACCAGAGCACATCAGACAGAACATCCTCCCCACCCCATCCCAAGTGATAAGTTGTCCTTGGTCCCTGGTGAAGGGAGCGACCAGGGACCCTTATAAGAGTGAGGCGGAGGGGGAAGCCTCACAAACATGTTTGGTGAGTTTGTAGGGTAAAGAGTTTATAGCCCTTAAATACTTCCAGAGGGTCTGTGTGGCCGACCCTTGGAGTGGGGTGGCTGACTATCCTCAGTTTAATAGAAAGGGCACCCTACTTAAAAGCCCAGAATTCTTTGGCCTCATTTTTTGTTTTCTCCTACACTGCAGGAAACAGCTACAGTCAAACTAGATTTTACCCAGAAATACTGCTGTATCAAAGTTGCAGGTTATTGAGTCTCTAAACTATGAATTCTATGCAGAGATAAGAAATGGACACAGGAGCAGCATCTGCTGCAACTGGAAAAAAGAAGGAGGAAAAAAAGAAAAAGAAAAAAAAAAAAGAATATGGTGTGAGCCCTCAAAGGAGAGGGGAAATTCTTCTCATCAGCAGGTAAGATAGCCTAAACACTAATTCAGTCTTAAAAACATGCTACAAAAACTACAGTTCCTTCTCCTTACTGTCTGGAGCTGAATGCAATCTCTGGAGCTGAATGCAGTCACACTTCTGCGGGGGACAGAGTGACCTGCCAGAGCCAGAACCAGACGTATTGCCAAAAAAATCACTGTGTGCTCAAGAAAGCCCTCTGCTTTGCGAGGGAGATGGAGCAACCCACAAAGTACAACTGCCCTGAACAGCTCATTAGTGGGTAAAGTTATTAACACACCCACAGTGGAAGAAAAAAGCAGAAAACACATTATAAGATGAACAACATCCACATGATAATTCGCAGCTTCATGAGCCATCCCACACAGCGCTCAGACTTTTGTACACTTCCATAAAAACAACTTTGAATACATTAGAGAGGAGAAGGAAAGTGACAGTGGCCAGAAGAAGAGATGTTGCATCTTTTCCCAGAAAACCAAGGGGTGAGTTCAGTGCTGACAGCCACAGTGAATAGTTCTGACCTTTTCTAGCACCACTGGGATTTCTGCAAGCACGGACCCACTGAATTGTTTCCTCTCCGCCACTTCAGCTTTTCAGACTTGAGGAAAATCCTGCAAAATGCCACCCTTCTCACCTTTCTCACCCTCCGCACTCACCCCTCCAGTGCTATGTTTTGCAGAAGCTGTGATGAACCCCCCTGTTGACAAGCTGTGAATAAGTGGAAGAAAATCAGTCTCAATGTATTTATTTTCTGGTATTCTAATACCAGTTGCAAAACTCCCCAAGAAGAAGTCAGGGCACACTTTGATTTGTTAATGCTTCTGATCTAATAGAGACCTATACATTTAACATGCAGACCAGAGGGGAAAATTGGACCAGATAAAATCAGTCCTGCCTGTTGCTTTTATGGCATATACCACAAGGGGGACTCTTCTACAACTTTATAGTTGCAGATAATAATTTCAAAGAGAAGGGGAAGGATGAATAAATCAGTTCTGTAGATGAATGTGCGAGAGACCATTTTAGGCTTTAAGTTTTTAAGCCTGCAGGAGCTGTTAATCTGCAAGATTTATTAACAGGTATCAGTTTATGTTTGTGTCCAGCTGCTGTTCTGGCTCCTTGCAGCTCCTGGTTTTATACTGCATGTTGTACATTGCAGCTATCCTTATTAACAGAGGGGAATTTAAGGGACTTTTTTGATCCACTAGATAGAAACTACAAACAAAAAACCTGACCACTCATAGAAACTTCTGATTATATTCCAGGGCTGGGAGAACCCGCTGGGCTGCGGGGGCGGTGCACACAGTGCAGGAGAAGTCAGATGACGGCATAGGTGGAGCGTGGAGAGAAGTCATGAGACAGGTATGGGTGCGGGCTGTGGATTGGGGTTTGGGCAGCAGAGCAGGAGAAGGGAATGCGACACAGAAGAGTGCTGAGAGGGAGGGAAGAGGTGTGCGGCCCAGTGCTGATCGGCTTGAGCCATCCAGGGAGTCATGCCTACCTTAGAGTAACACATCATAAACTGCCAGAAGAGCAAAAGCACGTTTTAAGGTTTCTGCTAGTATGCACATATTTAACTGTGGCTTGCTGTACTTCTTCCTAATACTCACCTACCATGAAAGCTTGGTATTGCATAGCTGCATACATCACTTTCTACCGCAGATACAGCACACATTGTAAGGTTTATGAGCATTTAGAGTTCACTTAAGATGATACACAGAAAATCAAGATTTAAGAACACAAGCTCTGTTCCCTTTAACTTTTAGAAGTGAATATAACAGGATCAATAAATATCACCCTGAATTGTCTGTACGGTGCCTTTCTTAGCTAAAATGCAAAAGAAACCTTGAGTATCTATCTCACTGAAACTCTGTTATTGTGAAACTACATTTAGTGTGAGGCTGTAGGTTTATGGTGAAAGTCACAGAAGATAGCGACTAAAATGAAACTGAGAAATAACTGCCTGTTCAAACAAATTTGTAGGTGACCTCGCAATTGCTTTAAAAGCTTCCCCAAAGAATAGATGTTATCATTCTAATTAGAACTTAATTTTAGTGGGAAAAAACTTGTATTACACAGCTGCCATAATTCTCATTATAAGTGAGCAAATAATTGTTCTTACTCAACTTACTAAATTCCTATTCTATCTTCAAAAAACAAAAGTGAAAGGTTTTTAAGTCTATGGTGAAGGATGGAGCTTGAAATGTTCTGCTAGTCACAGTGTAGCAGTGACGAGCACATTCACATCTCATGGCAGATGTACATAGGCAATGATGACTGGCTCTTTAATGGTTTTTAAGATCTCAGCTGTGTATGACAGTAGGAAGAGAAAGTAACTTGCACCATGAGAGAGGAAAGTATTTGGATTTCTCTCATCTGTCCCTCTGCCACCCACACCACAGTCACATCAGGCATCCCAAGGCCACCAGGACACCCCCAGCGGTCATGGAAGAGCTGGGTGTGTCCTGGCTGGCCATCTGCTTGTGGCCAACCGAATGGGTAACGGATGAATTCTGGTCTTCCTCTGGGGGCCCAGAAGCATTAATTTGCTTCTCACTTTCCTGTACCCAGCTGTCAATTTTCCTGGAGCTTGTGGAAACTTAATTAATTTGGAGACTGCAAAACCTCCTTCAAATTTGGACTAAATTGGTCACTTGGTTCAGAAATTATTCAGAGCAGGAAGGACACTTCAGAGCAGGAAGGTGGGTGGACACTGCAGTCACATAAGTGTTGTTTAGGAAATCAAACGGAAAACAAAAGAGTAACAAGAACATTAGAAAAAAAGAGGTCTTCAAATCTTAGGAGAGCTAATTAGTACCTCACAACTGTTGGAGGAGTAATTGTTGATGGACTAATTTTGACCAGGCATCTGGGAAAGTACTGGTTATACATGCACATTGCTGTAGTCGTGCTGCAGTGTAGAGGGTGAGCACTTCCCCCAAGATACAGGCATGACTACAGATAATAGGGCTTGCTCTTTGACGAATATAAAGAGCACAGTCAAATCTGTAAAATACCCAATCACTGAGAAAAAAAACTTGAATTCCTGAAAGTAAGGGCAATCAGCAGCAGCTACTTGAAATACTTGGCCAGACTTCAGATGCCTGTGCCACGTCACAAAACCCAAAGCTTTTTAATGTAATCTGGCAAGTTTAAGGTCAGTGGAAAGCTGATGTGTAACGCAGAAGGCACCACAGAACCACGTCTTAGAAGTGATGAAGCAGGAAGTCAGTAGAAAAGATACTATACTACAACCTAACTCTGAAGGTTTTTATGGGAGGAAATAAGAACAGGTTTGGGCACTGAAGGAGAAGCAACAGTAGTGATCGTGATACAAGAGTGTTTTTTCAGTCTGCCTTTGGAATTTAAAGTTAAGGAGAAGCGCTACTGTAAGAAATCTTTTTGTTCGGTTGGTTTTGGAGATTTCAGTGATCCTATAAAATCAAAACTAACTCTCCTTTCTCTGGATTCAGCTAGAAAGGTTCTGGAAATGTGTTGTTGACTGTAAAACTTAAAAACTTTCTTTCCTATACTTTTTTCAAAAGATAAATCTGCAACATTTATTATAACATAGAGTAGGAAAGAGAACAAATCCACTCCGTCTGGTTTCCAAATCATTAAATTCACAGGCTAAAACTAGCATTGTTAACGCAATAGTCTGTACGAGTAGGGTCATCAGCAGAATGCTTGCTCAGGCTGAACTTTTAGCAAGAGTATGGTGCTTAAAAAGGAAAAAAAAAAATCAAACTACATTATAGTGTATGTATTTTTACAAGAAATTCATTAGCCTATGTAAGCAAAGTCACTTGCAGGAGCACATGAGGCTTTTGCTTCCAATCTCGACAACTTTTGTTGCCTCAGTTTTTCCCCACTTGGTTTGGGGATTGTATTTTCCTCTTCAGTTCGGCCACACAGAGCTGTGTGTATTCAGCTGTTAAAGAGATCTACCCAACACTGCCTACCTGACCAGGTATGTATGTATTTATGTATGTATCATTTATGTATAAGTATAACCTTTCCTAGAAAGATGGAGAGGGATTAAACACCAGCTAAACTCACACATTACTGCTGGACTGCTAGGAACGTCTCATTCGTATTGCATTGTTCAAATATAAGTAAATGCTACTGTCAATGCAACAACACAGAATACCTCTCCACTAAATGCTATTTCACTCCATATTATGGAATATATTGAAAAAAAACCCCACACACAAACCAACAAACCCAACGCAAACAAAACCAAAGAAACCAGTAGTTTTGGATAGTCAAATGCCACAATGATACTAAAGTACTCCAGAGCAACCTCACAGAACTGAATGAGTGGGCAAAAAAAGGGAGGTAGGTGACTTTCAGCAGAGATAAATGCAAGGAAATGCATATAAGGAAAGATAATCTAAACACTACCTGCAAGATGCTGAACCCTGAACTGATAAGGACAACTATAGGCGGAGCTCCTGGAGTCATCACTGACAGTTCTCAGAAATCAGGGCACAGCCCAACATGTATCAGTAACCAAAAATAGTCAAAATAATTGGGCATCATCAGACAGGTCATGGCAGAGGTGGCATTTTGCTACTTCATATTTGCATGAAACAAGAAAGAAGCTAGGAAAAGACAAGCACTCCTTCCATGCAAATCCTGCTGCAGAAGTTGCTTGCAAAAAAACAGAAAACTGCCTTGGATGGTGAACCTTCCTTGTAAAGACACCTTTCACTGAAAAGGCAGCTTGTTTATCTAACGTGTGCTGTAGCCAGGCTGCTTTACTAGCACTAACCAGTATTTCTGTGTCCCAGTTCTGGCATTCAACACAGATGATCTGCTTTTAAATCTGCCTTTATAGAAGCAGCACTGAATCAATGCCCAGAAACCAACCTGCCAAAAGGGAAATGTGGAAACAGGAGTGGGACCTACAGCGGGGAATCAAGTCTAAGGAGTTACATTTTTACGCTTAAAGGGAATATGGCCTTAAGCCCTGAATTCTGCAATACAGAACTAATATGGCTCAAGCTAGCTATGCATGAAAAAGACCAGATGTGAATAGCTTCCACAAGGAGCTTACTATAAAAAAAGCACTTCAAACCAAGTCCCATGTTACAGTGTTTCTTGCAGTTATTTCAGTGCATTCATAAAGGTAGTCTCCTTTTATAAATCCATGTAGCATTTTGCTGCTTGAATAAAAGGAAGAGTCCATACTCCAGTAGTTATAAACCTTTTCATTTATTATTAAAGCTTGTAAAATTTGTATCAGTAATAAGAGCCGAGGCCACATTCTCATATGAAATGACCTCACAGAAGTCCCCTTTGCTAAGGCTATGTAAGAATTGGTTTGTCCCTGGGTGGTCTGTTCTTCTGTGCTTTCTTCAGGACACCCACTCCCTCATTTTTTAAATGCAACTAGAAACCCACGTTTCAGCAGCAACAACAAGCATTGGAGGAATATTTTTGATTAGTCCCTAAAACATCCCTCTTCGTGGAGGACGCAGTCCCGTAACACGCTTGCCATCAGATGGAATTCATGTTACTGCAGTGCAGAAGGGTTTCCGATATGGAGGCATGGTCACCATGCATGTCCGCTGAGCATCTTTTGATTTTAACATCAGTCATCCTCAGAAACTGCAGTGCCACGGCAGCTACTGCATTTCAAAGACTTTATCATTTTAACAGCCTGCCCCTAATTGACTCAGCCAGAAAAGATCAAGTCTGAAGTATTGGTGATGTTTTCTTGTTAACCTCCAATAGCTAATTACTGCTTAAGCCAGCCTTTCATTTTCCTATACATCCATACATAGGTGTATAATGCAAACAATGCAGCTCAACAGCTATCAGAGATCTCTTGGATGATGGACAAAAAAAAGAAAGAAAAATGAGCAGTTAGCAAGAGGCAAGAGAAGGTGTGTATGCTGTTTGGAGAAGAAGATATGAAGGATGGGAATTGAGGGTGCCAAGGTCCTGGTAACCTATACTCCCTCTGCAAAAGGAATCACTACATTCCCAGTGATCTGTAGCGAAACCAAGACTAAGGCTCAGCAGGCAAGTTGTACTTGGGCACTTACCCTAGCTAGATGCCTGCAACAAGCTTGGCCCTTAACTGCTATAGTATACCACCAGAACACAGTCCCAGCACATGCTAAACATATTCAGTGCAAGTTTATGTAATTCTTGGAGATGTTTGATTTTAATCAGCAAATGAACACCCTTTTTTTTTTGGCCAAAGCAGGAATCTTTCTCACGGAGGACTTAAGGTTGACACTATCCTTTCAGAGCCTATCATCTGCAACGTTATGTGACTAACCTACCCCAGGCCTTAAATATCAAGACCATACTCCTTCCGCCCTTTTTAAAAAAAAAAAAAAAACTTCACAAGCAGTCTACAGATCATCAAAAGAAGGTCTAAAATTTGGAAAAGGTACACCTGTCCAGCTGTAGCAGCCACAGTTTTGCACTTAACTTGTGCTCAGAGTACTGCCAACAGTGGGGTGGTGTGCTTACGTACCAGCCAAGTCCCTGCTCTTAAGTGGCCCTTAGGAGGACTGTAGTTCCAGCTGCTGTCTTGTATGATTTATTAGATTTTATTGACCCAAACTTGTAACAATAGAGTGCATTTTATTTCTCATGCAACATGTCAGGTGAATGGATGCTGGGAAGGAAGCACAAGAAATCAAGGTGACATGCTGCAGTAGCAGCAGATGGGGTGTTTCATTGTACTTGCAACCTGTTACCTTGTTTTTAAACTTCAGAAGCTTTGCTGTCTGGTTTTTTAATACTTTTTCCCTTTAGTGACTACATCTTCATTAGTTTGAGGATATGGAGGTCATCAGGAAGGCTGGAAAGCTGCGTCATAAACAGAGCAGCTGCTGAAATCAATGTGACTTTTCTGCTTGCCTTTGTGGAGACTACAGCTGAGCACTTTGCCTCCTGCTAACCCAAACTCATTTGGCACAAGGAGCTTTTTAGCTGTGTTACCTTCACAGTGGCACAAGAAACATGCTCCAGCTTCAATGGGAGCGACGCCTCACACCTGTGTGCACAGGGCAGCACGCAGGCAGCTCTGGGTCTCTGTTCCAGTCACAGCCACAGCATGTATCCAGCAAGTGGGACCAGGAGGGAGAGGTGCTGCACCGCCACGGAGTGCTTGCTGCTGCAGCGTCATCCTGCTGTGCACTCCAGTACTGCAGCAGCCACACTGGCCCTGATTTGTGAGCTGTCAGTGTCTGGCGGTCACGGTATTGCATAGTGATAATGAGTGCTGCACGTTTCATCATTTCGCTTTCTCCCTCTTCCTGGCCCCTTTAAGATATAGTCAATTTTTTAATCAGAATTTCCATCTTTCATTTACAGTAGTCTCTCATTAGCCATCAGCTTGTTTTAACAGGAAGATCTATTTCATCTAATAGTCTATGTCCTAGCTATACATTTATAGATGGAGACAGATGATGGACCGGTGGGTGCACATGTGTGTGCAGATACACACGCGTACGTGCGCAAAGAGAGCCAGGCCCCTCCAAGCAAACAAGGGCATGGCTATTCTGTAAGTCCAGAAAAAAAGGGACTGTAATTTGTCATCTTGGCAGGATAATTAAGCCAGGGCACCACAACGCCCAGCATGGCTGTACTCTGGCACTCGTGCTAGACCGGGCCTCTCTCCATGCACTGTGCAGAGTGCCGTCTCTCCCGCCCTTGCTCACCTTTTATAAGGAAGTGAAGGAGCCAGTGGCTGAGCCAAGCGTGGCTTCTGAACGTGAGATCTGGGAGCATCACTTCTGTTCCTTTCCTGTGCTTCTGATTCACTTGGCCTTAACAATCCTATCCACAACCAGTGTTCCACATAGTGAAGGTCTTTCAAGGTGCCTACAGGCCACTTTGTGCCCTGATGTCTACTCTGAATTCGCATCCTCATACTTCATTTATTTATGCATATTGAGAGTGCAACTATGCAGATTTTTAATTCTGCAAGGGAGAAACATGTATCAGTAAATTAAACTGATGGGAGCGACAAATATTTGCTATTCTTACTTGGCTCGATGATGGTATTAAGTTTTGTAGTTTACTGCATTCTTATACTTTGTGTTCCTCATTTAAACAGTGGTGATTAATCAGCATTCACCATTTTGTTTACCCCCTCTTCCTACGACTAGCATACTGTGGTAGCTTTTTGTAACACTAAATCACGGCAGACCCTGCTTAATATTTTATATATTTAAAAATTGCACTTTTCTTTTTTCATTAAAACAGCCTCTTACCAGCATTTCTGAGATAACAAGTTAGAACAAAATAGCTTTTTGTGAATGCTGTTAGAGAGATGCCGTCTAGGTATAATTTCTAAAATGTAATACATTAAAAAATAATAAACTTTCTACCTGTGAAAAATTAATCAGATTAAATAATGACCTTAATGGAATTTCCCTTGATGACCTTAATTGAGGAAATAAGAAATTCTTTCTTAGATACTAAAAATAATCATGGCAAAGTAGAGTTTCTCTAAACTCTCCTGTTGGCCTTCAACACAGGCATTGAGGAGAATCTAAAGCATTACCTCGGTGAGTAGCAGCTAAACCACAGCAGTGCTGAACACAGGAGTTTTGCCATGTTTTCTCACAAAAACCAGTGACCCACTGTTAAATTGCAGCGGAGTGTGGCTGGGAACCACTAATTATATCCCATAGTACATAACTTGCCAGTAGCTCCACAGGAAGAGCTTAGTCTGCCAAACGGGAGCATGTTACACAACACAGTGCTTGTGAGAGGTTGGGCTTGACTCTCACACCAGTGAAAGACCACCAGCTCCATCCCACATGACTGGTGGCAAATTACTGTGCTGCAGGGAGCACATCTATGAGCCACCTGGCTGTTGAGTGCAAACTCTTACAATACCACTGTCCTCCGAAATGGAAGCTTGCCTCATTTATATGCCTCAAAAGCAAATAGATAATCGATGGGCAGCCAGAGAGGTGATGCACGTGCATACTGCAAATCTAACTGCTGAGGAGAACCAACGACGGATTTCACCAATGAGCCCTTAACTGTCTGCCTCCGCAAAACTGTCGTAAAACACGGCTTTGTGGTGTTCTCAATATAAAGGCTTATGTTCTCCCTAAACTCTTGAAACAAAACTAAGCCTCCCTCCAGCATAACACAACATTCAGTTCTGCACCAAAGCTGCCCTTCTCTGTAAGCATCCTGTCCCTGGCTACCCGAAAATCTCCCAAAAAGCCTCTGACTGGACTTCTGTAGCATACACAGGGGTGCCAGGAACCCCTCCCCTGGGAACAGGCACTCTGCAAAGTTTCTGATAACTGCTGCAATGAGGTAAGCCCCCTACCTGCCCTCACCTTTGACTTTGCCAGGTACCATGTCCACAGTCTTCTGGGAGTAGAGAATGAAATCTTGAGTAGTATACACTAAAAAAGGCTAATTTTACCTTTGTTGCCTTAAAAAGGCGATGTTTTCTATCTTTAAGCATTTCAGCAGAGCTTGGAGGGTGAAGAGAAGGATTTTTAATAGTTTGACACAGGATCTTGTCCTTGCTCTTTCAAGAACTGCAAAAGAGCCACTTCTGTGGTACAGACACTGTCCCTTCCCCAAACACACTTGAATACAGCGCAACCAACTTACCAGCTGTTACCCACTCCAAGCAAGGTCAGCCTGCCCAGAGGTAGAGTTTCAATGGGACCTCCTGAAAGCCCATTACCAGTTAAAATCTAGCATGGCAACTCCAAGGGCCTCTACGCTTCTGCCCACAGCACCCTGGTGGATTTGCTGCCCGAGCAGCTCTACGTGGTTCCCCAGCTCTCTGTGGAAGCTGCTGCTCCTTGCCAGGTTAATTAAGCCTCCTCGTGCGAGAACCACTTACTACTTCCAAGTAGCCCTCTCCACACAACCGGGATCGGAAGCTTGCATCCCCTTCTGCTGACTTCCAGCACGGGCTCCCCATCCTTGCTCGCCCCATGCTGGCTGCTTAGACAGAGACAAATGGCAGCAATTCCTGAATGCCACGGCCACCTATATGGCATCCATATGGGGACAAGCAAGCACTCCTTGGAATGCTGCAACTCATTCTGGGTATGACATCGCGGATGGCTGTTGCTTAACAACATGAAAACAGTTTGCAGGGTTGGCGTTGCTTGCTAAAGGAACAGTATAATTTTACTGTGTATTGGTGAAGAGCAACAATCAGTGCCAGAAAGAGGAACTGCGCTCCAGCCGTCCAGGCTGGTGGCACCCTGAAAGCTTCGGTTTTGTTACGCTATGAATGAATTACCCGCTTCTGCTCATGTTGTTGCCACACTAGTGATCCAGGTCTGTGCTACAGCTTTATCATTTGATCAGGTGGGCTTAGTGCTCCTAGTTCGAACAGTGAAATTACTGAAACTTTCTTCTTCCAGTAACAAAGAAAAAAGGTAATATTCCTCAGTACTCATCTAATGGGCTTTTGAGAACTAGTTGCCTTCAAAATTCATTTGATAAACTGCACCGTTCTTCGGGCTTATCAAACCTTGTGGTTTATCAATACGTTGTAATAGATGCAAGTCCTTCTCAGACTGTAACAATGAGACAGTCAATGGTAATTTAAAGTTACCATTTCTGCATGCAGCATTTGAAAGGGCAGCAAGCAAGCGTGTGCTAAGCAGGGGAAAGCTGCTGCCCTTTTTATTTCTGGCTAGCTGTGTGTCTTTGCACAGCCAAGAACTAGGGCTTGATGAGAAAGCATTCAAATGTATACCCCCATTTGCAGCACAATTATAAATCTTACAAGGCAAGATGCATTTATCACCATCCACCGGCTTTAAAATATACTTACTTGTAAAGCTTTGAGTTACAACTGACATTTGCTAAAGGCAAACATGTAAAAAGGAGAAGCCACTTCCCAACCATGGAGATCATCACACGTAAGCAACCTGGGGATGTCCACCACAAGAAGCCAGAAGCACCGTGGCTGTGACCCATCAGAGACTTTTAAATAATCAAGCTGTATTCCCTTAGGAGTGCGTGGCACTTTCCAGACAGCACTTTCGTGGTTGTGACTGGCCCAAAATACCGTGCTCCCACTACCCGTTTTTCCACCATATAAGCTGAAATTTGTGTCAGAGAGTGCTGCTGTTCTCCCACTCCTAAAAATGCAGGGGTTTTCCCCTATCTCTTTTCCATTTTGCTGACTGTGCAAGTTTTCCCGCCACATAACCAGATTCTGGAAGGATTCAACCCGGCATGGTGGGATGCTGCGTGACTGCGCCGTGACGTCACTCCGCCATCAGAAAGCACACCAAGACAGACACGCACACACCACCCACCACGACCGCGCTGTCCTTTCCCCAACACCAGCTCAGGCAAAATCCTGGGTGCAAAGACTACCTACCATTAATGCGTAAATATCTTAAACTTCCTAACAGGTCCCCAGTAGATCTGCAGGCTTGCTCATAGGACTATATACTTAAACAAAGGAGAAAACAAAAAAAGGTTTCTATTTTTCTCCTGACATTCCTTGCTCTGCCTCACAGTGGGTATTCCACTGCCCTTCTACAGCCATGCAGTTGGTCATTTGCAGCTTGCTTGCACTGAAAATGCAGCAGATGCCATACTAAACCACAAAACTATCAGTGTCTGCTTGGTGGAGTGTACAAATTAAATCCATGTCAGGAGCAATGATTATCACCTTGATCGGTCAGCCAGTGAGCAGTTCTGCCACCCAGAGGAAAATGCTCGTGCCTTGTATCAGCTTTACAGAATTCAGTGGTTAAGTAGCTGTAAATTATATCCCAAGACTCAGATATGTTATTCTACTTACTGTATCCACCAAAGCCATGCTAATACTTCACTTCCCAAAGTGACCTCTTTTTTAGTGTATCAGACTGTATCCTGTTATTGCTGTTGGTTCTGGCACCCACTGCCTGCTCACAGTCTAAAATCTGTATTAATTTGCAGTATGGCATCCCCAGAAAACAAAGATTCAAATGCTGTATTGATTTACAGTATTATATCCACAGAAAATAAAAAAGAAAAAAAATAAAACCCCCCATCTTCTGCACCTTTGAAAGATTTCATGAAGCCCTCTCTTTGCCAACAGTATTCAAGATTCTGAAAGTCACTACAAGTTTAGCTGAAATCGAGCTAAGTTTAGATAAACCCCACCCATTGCTGAAAAGGTGACATTTCTTATGCTCTTTGCATTGAGGCAGCACAAAGGAGACAGCATGGACAGGTATTGCCTTTGGTAAGCATGCCCAGCTCTACTGACCACCAGTGTTAGGCCTGACAGTCCTTCACAGAGCTGGAGCTAAAGCTGCTATAGCTGTGAGTCTCCAGAAAAAGAATCAACTTTTTTTCCCCCCCCTCAGAAAACTGAGAGAAACTGGGAGAATATGTTTCTCAAAAAAGCATGTGATCTTATCAAAGTATTTAGTAAGAACCAAACTGACAGATCTTGCAATAAAAATGATGTAGTGAAATAACAACAGTATCTTAAACAGGATTAAAAAATAACATTTTACTAGTTATTTCAAAGAATAGATTTTTTCTTCCATCATTCTCATTTATATGTTCAGACTCTAGCTAAACTCCAAACAGCTAGTGTTAGTTAGGTACCAAGTGCAAATACGCCAAGATAAAAGAGTTAGGAGAAAGAAATACCTGGTCTTTTTTTTTTTTCCCCTTACCTGGCAGGCTACATTGCATGTCTCATACCTAAAAACAAGTACCATCTCTCAAAATATTTGGTCAGAAACCTCAGCTTGAAAAGGAGGTATTTGATAGAAATGTCACATTTACATCAGTATAACATGCAAACAGCTTCTGAAGACAAACATGAAGAGGAATCTCGTGGAGGAGAACCTGTGCAAGGGGAAAACAAACGCAATCACAGTAGCAGAAGTCCATTTACTGCCAGAGCAAAACCAACAGCCGTTGTCATCCGGTAGCGTGGTGAAACTTCAACTATAGCAATGGGGAAAGAATGATGATGCCAGTCATTTCCTTACTAATTGCACGCCTTTATCTGTTGACTATTCCTATCTTTCGAGAGGTATCCAGATTGTTCTCACAACTAGTTTGATCTTATCCTGAAAAAGAAGTTTGCGTAATACAACAGGACACTTTTCTCATGTGACTATATATCTTTTTTTTTTTCTTTCCTATATCACATTGGAGAAGAACACTGTGCTCTGTATTGCTAATGTCTTTTAGGTATTGGTGACTATGAACAGTGGCAATTCTCAGCTCCTTATTCCAGTTGTAACACAACACACGCACTACTTTGAGGTACAAACAAATTACAAGCAGGTGCCAAAATTTACGTAGTGTGTTTTGCAAGTAATGCTTACTTTAAAAGTTTTTGAAACAATTCTGTGTGTGCGTTCTGACACCCTTTGCCCTTCACAGATCTGTTTATGCATATTAGCCTCGTAAAATATTCCCTTTTTATCCTCTTCACCATCATCCATTTGTCTTTTCAGCAGCTTTATGTTCAACACTATTGGAATGGAATAGTGATTGTACCGTTTAACCCAACAGCTAGCTGGGCTTGAAAATATATTCATCCCCTTCCTATTAATTACTCTTTAATTCCTATTTCTGCTACACAGACTCGTGTATCATCCTGGTTTATTTTGGAGGAACATAGCCATAGGATGACAATTATTGATGGAGCATAAAAGAACTAAAGACCGTATAAAGAAGAAGACAGACCTGATGTGGGAAGAGATGAAAAGATGAAAAATGGACTAGAGAAGAAAATTGGAATGAGCTAATTTACAAAAGAAAATGAACAAACCGCGGCCAGGTAACTCCAAATAAGATTAATTGCTACACGTTTCCTTCCTCTTTGCAACTTTTATCTTATTTAATCTTCTATTCCACTTTTCTATGTAGCAGTGCTATACTCTTATAAACTCCGATTCCACTCTTCCGTAAGGTTGCTAGCTGGGTGTTGAGTGAGATCCTCTGTTCGCATTAACTGGTACATCACTATCGACCTTTGGTATTGTTACTCAAATTTAAGCCAGCCGAGGATTTGCTCCATTGACTTTCATGGATTTATTTTTAATTCATTACTCTGAGTTCAGAATAAAGAGCTCTGGATATAAATCTTGAACATAAATAGACAATTTCCAAATCTAAACAGTATAGCCACAAGTACCATACAGAAAAACAAGCTAGGCATGTATAGAAGTGTCTGAAAAGTTAACCAAATGTTGCTGTGGATTTATTAGTAGTTTACTGTTTATTAAACAATAAATCAAGATCCCGAAAACCTGATTAATTTAAATGAAGTATTGTTTAGTGAAATGGGAGCCTGTCAAAATAGTTGTTGGGGAGGACAATTAATTGGTACAAATGTGAGTGCAAATTTTGTTTTTAAACTTTAAAGCGTGTTGTTTGTAGTATACAACGTATGTGCACAATACAAATTTCATACATTTTCCTCAGTGACAATAAAAAGCGCAGTTTATTATAAACTGAAGTAAAAATTAAAATAAAAAATAAAATAAAATCACAGTTTTGTCATTGGTATGTGAAGGTTGTTCCAAGGGCCCATCCAGAGCTCCTCTTCATCTGACTGTGTGTGTTCACTGTGCGACTCCAAGGGCTCTTTGACATCCTCGTTATCAAGAACCGATTCTTGCTCTTCTGTGCTTTTCATTTTGGAGCCTCCTGGCTTCGTTACTATATTTTCAGCCCCTATAGTAGAGGAAGCAAATGAGACACTGCAAGGTCTTGTGTTCATTTTATCACTAGAAGACGGTCCCTTTGACAACGTGTTCAGTGGGACACTCTCCTCATGTGTCACTGCAAGCTTGTCCAGTTTCTTGAATTGTTTCCCCAGCCTCACTGGAGATGTGACTTTTAAATTATTACCAAGGCAAACACGACGGGTTCTGACAACAGAGCCATTCTGTGCAATGTAGATGTTACCGTTGATGTTGTTTTGAATATTCGGGTTACTAATACGATTCCTCTGGCTGGAATCGGGAGCGCTGTCTTCTCCAGTGGAGCTGGTCTCATACTCTGGGTCGACTATCAGCTTGATCCTTTTCTTTCTGGCCCACTGTTTGACAATAAATAGAAATGTCGTTAAATCTCGGCACTATTTCTTACATTTTCCTGTCCTTTTTCTACCTGTTATTTCTCGTCTTTTATCTAGACACCCATCTGAATTTTTATTAACTTGGTCTTTTGTATCCTTCCTCTTAGGGTATACACAGATATTTCTTAATTGTTTTGATTACCACTGTGTGCCCTGTCATATATACCCAATGCTTGAACAGGCCAACAATTCTTTGTACTAAGAAGTTGTAAGACAGATAAATTCCTTTTAGTTCATGAACTTGCATAATGTGAGTCAGATGAGAGTGTATAAAACCTGTGATGTTTTTCTTCAGGTTTGGAACATAGTGACAAATTTGTTTTGTTTTGGGTTTTTTGGTGGGTTTTTTTGGTTGGTTTTGTGTTTTTTCGTTTTTGTTTTTTTCTAAAGATTCACTCAGCTGTGCTCCTGTTAAGTCGAAGTGCACTTTCTTTGGTGAATCCTGAGAATGGAGACGTTACTTTCTGAAAGGAAACTTCTGTAAATCACGATATTGGTAAGCCAATATTTTGACAAATGTCTCAGTCTGTCTAGCAAAGAGAGTTGAAAAACAACTAGATTAATAACCCCTTCTAACAGGAACAGGAAGGCACTGATGATGAAGCCATTGTGTAAGTGATACTTCTAAGAAATTACTGTACTAATGGGTAAATGCTAGGAAGGCCTGAGGAGTTTTCTTCCAGAGTATTACTACATAGTAAATTCAGTGCAGAAATGGCGTTGAGCAGGTCTGGTTTATATGCGCAATGCATCAAGCAGACAAAGATCTCGAGACCTACACAAGGGAAATTCTCAGGCACGACGTTGGCAAAATTGGCCGGTTAAAAAAAAAAAAAAGCTTGACATAAGGCTTTGTGCCAATTCCAATCTAGTGGAATCAATGGAGATGCTTTGCTATTAAATGGAAGACGGTGGAGAAATGAAACTTTGGATTTTTATATAATTTGTATTTTTTAAAGAGTTAATGTGAACAATTTCCATGTTGCTGTGACTTTGTACTAACAGTGATTACACAAAGCCTATTACTTATTTTAATTTATAATTGATCTTTTTAAAATAAATGCCTCCTTGCAGTACACCGAAACAAGCTACTATCATTCTTGAATTAATAATGAAAATTCCATTAGTTCACTAAGGCAGCAGATACCATCACAATTACCTCCCACTGCAATACATACACATGCATGCAAGAAAAAACAGTTTTTAGAGAAAGAAAATCATGCAAGGTACAAGCAGGTGGTGATTACTCTCAAGCTTTTGAAAAGTTACACTTTGTTCAAATTACTTAGATGTCTATTCGTTTCTTCCTGATAAAGACATACAATTTTCTTCACATAGATATATTCAGATGACTGAAAGGACTGACTAGTTTAAATGGGATTGACATTAAAACACTGTGTACAGCCACAACTTTGTGCTATATGGCAATACAAAATGTAGGCAAGCAATCATAAATCTAGTGTGCATTTCAACCGGAATTAAAGACAGTAGTTGAAAAGTTAGTATCACGCTTTGCAGCTCAACACCAATTGTCCTGTCAGTGTAACTCCACAGCAGGTTCAAGTATCTTAGAAATTCAAGCATTTTTCTCTCCCCATCTCACAGAGACTTCCTGGCAGAGCTTTGCTGCGTACGCCAGAATTTGTACTAGCTTTAAGGTACTCACTCACAAGACTAATCCAATACTGGCTCAAAGCTTTAATTTTATGTAGGCTGCTTATTACTTATCTGGATAAACCTAGTGGTTGAGCAACAGTTCTGTGGCTTTTGATACACAGTAAATAAAGCACAGATATAGATTGCATACTCTGTGTGCAGACAGCACGGGTAAGAGCTCCATGAGGAGGTACGTCGTGTCACGCAGAGGTTGCTTCTTATAGCAAAGCACAAAGGCCACTTGTGCTGTCAATAACAGAAGTCCTTCCTAAGCAATCATGCTCATTCTGAGCAGAACTGTGCTAATGAAAGTGCTACAAGGTACCTCTACTGAATGATATCAGATATTACAGGTTGTTGAATTTTAAAAGGCAGATACAAAAACATAGAACATAGGTGATGGTTACCTTCAGCAATACTCTGCTGTTATGCATCTCAAACTTTTAAACAGATGTTTGTAAAAAAATTAATAAAATCAGTGTACTGCTAGGTGGGAAGGGCAGACGCTGGAAAATGTAATCCGTTTCCTTTTCTGACCAAGCTCACTTTGTACACCTACCCCTGCATCCCTGTCTTGTACATCACTGGTATGCGAAACCCAAGTCCCATGAATCACAAACATTTTAATCCCAGCTCTGCCAGTAATACTCTGTGGTTTTGGGAGTGTTGCTTTGCTGTAATTTCAGCTGTTCTCCCTGCAAACAGGTCTAACGTTTGCAGCAGAGAGCTCCTTTGAAGATTAGCAAATGTTGTATGGTGGGGGAACATAAGGTGAAACCATGTATGACTTCTCAGTCTTTTCATCCTCATCATCATGCCTGTTCTTCACTGAATTCCATGTTTTGCCCTCTTGCCTTCCTCCAGCGTTCCGTTTTGTGACAGACATAACCTGCATGTGTTGCATTTTGTGACAGACATAACCTGCATGAACACAGGGCCCTTAACAGGTTGTGCCATCAGGTTCGTCCAGCTATCGGTCCCAGCTAACGCAAAATGCAGTGTTACTTTGCTTCACAATATGCATAATGCAAAAAGGATTAAATCTAAGTTTCAACACAATACCTCTTTAACTACATTATTGAAACCAGCAGAGAAAAAGTAGTAGTCCTTCCTGCCATTGCACAATGAAAATTAATCTTTCTATATTCACCACTAAGTATACCTGAGTAGTCTCTCAGAGAAATTACATTAGTTTGGTTTTCTACAGTTTTATCCTTTAGACAGCACATAGGGTTCAAATGCTGAAGCAATAAGCTTTGACATTTTCTTTTTGGCTGTCTCTAGTCAAGTGCATATTGCTTAGGAAAGACCACACAGAAGACACAGCAAACAAGATCACTCTTTACTGCAAAACGTCCACCTACTGTTGCTCCTTCTTAAAAGGACGTAGAATCACCCGTAGTCTCTGACTCAGTAATGGCAGCATCCAGAGTCTCATCTGACTGAGACTGACTGTTTTCCTGGGACATATTCTTTCTTATTTTCTTTCTTTTCATGTTGGTGTCAGAACTTTGATTGTCTGTATCAGGGGAAGTAGCAGTTTTACTAGAAGCGGTGCTAGCTGTGCTTTTTGTCCCTTCAGTACCTTTGGAAGTAACACTGATTTCACTTCCTAGGCAAGAAGATTCATTCTTACTGATAGTTTCCTCCCTGTCACTAGCATCTGTATCAACCTCTTCTGTGCTTTCATCCATGCTATCCTCACCACTAATAGGTGATTTTCCTCTCTTGTCTTCTTCAGTAGCAGCAGTTTTTGCATTGGCAGATGTTTCAGAAACTGCTTTATTTGAGTTATCTGCTATCTCATTGGGGCTTGCGCTGACTCGCTCCACATCTGGTCGCTCATCTTCTTCTGACACCTCTTCTATCGTGTCTTCTATTTCAAGGCTGGCAGAGGTGGTTTTGCTCTTATAGCTGGATCCTGAAGTTCTCCTGTAGCTCGTGTCCCTGTCACTATCCGATGCATTAGAGCTAATATTTGATTTCTGGCTGGATCGCCTCGCTTTGCGATGAGAGCTACCTCCCCTACTTGTTATACTGGACCTTTCAGTGCTTCTTCTACTGCTGGACTCACTAGTCCCCGATTTGCTGTATGAACTTTGCGTAGATGAGCTCTTTGACAGGCTACCATCTTCATCACTGTCAGAGTTTTCCTCATCATCGTCCTCTTCAGATGAGTCCTCCTCTGATCCACTGCTAGAGCTGGATCCAGAGTCATCATCAGAATCCCCAAAATCGTGCCCAGTTTCTTCATCTGAGTCCACAGTACTTTCAGTGGCTTCATCTTGGTCCAGAGTTACTTTCAAGTAGTCTTTATCTTCTGACTCCGAGCCCGAGCTACTACTCTTCACAGATGATTCATCTGAAGTGTATTTTCTTCTCTTCTTCTTCTCCTTCTCATAATCACTATCCTCATGTTCACTCTCTGCTGTGATACTTATTGAAACTCCTGATTTTTCTTTACCTCTTTCATAGTCTTCCTCTCCTTTTCCTCTTGCATGCACTGAATCTTTGCTAATAGGCTCTTGAAATTTTCTGGAGACACTAACGCGTTTTAACACATGATTTAGTTTTCTCATCGAAGGTCTGTCATCTGTCGGTTTCTGGAAGTAACTTCCCCTGATAATCATGCTTTTCTCACCGTCCACTTGGCGAGCTGACATCAACTTGGCATAACTGGAATCTTTCCTACCAGCCTTCACTTTCTGCAGAATCATTGGGAATATCTTTGCTTTCTTCCACGGAGAATGAGCAGACTCAGTTCTTCCTACTGGTTTGTGAGAACTGACTGCTACACGACTTAAATGCATCACTGCTTTTAGTTTCCTTTTTCCCTGGCTGGTCCTATACGCTCTTCACATCCCACCATCTAAAGGTCTACCTTCTACTTGAGCCCCTGCTCTCTGGCTTATACCTCTGCTTGAAGGACCTCTGCCTTGACTCATCCCCTGCAAATCATGAAAATGGAACTTGATTACAATTTGGAAGGTAGTTATTGTGAAAACTTGTACCCTAAAATAACTCAGTAGGAACAAATGGAACATTTTTTCCCAGCATCAAAACTACTAAAACCTACCTGTTTTAGAATAGCTTTTGACCAAAGTTGTGGGGAAAGTTCTACTTCTAGAACAGGCTGCAAGTGCACAACTACCTTACTCTGCAACAGGGGAAAATACTGGCTCAGAAATGTTATCTCTTCTCATTTAATTAAAACCCATGTGATGGATTAAGAGTCTAGTACTTCTGAAAATCAGATTAAAAAAAAAGGAACATTTATGTCAACTTTCTTCTGGCTGCCACTGACATTTTAAAATTTCTTTACAATCAGCTGTGAACTTTAGGATAAATCAGCTTAGGTGACTGCTTTTCGCAGTGGAAAACCACCAGTTATAGGCTGAATATTAGTAATATCCCATTTGGTTAACAATATAAAATGGAATTACCAAAAGCTATGTGGATTTTTCATTGAGCTAGAAATCTACACTGAGGGAGAAATAGATGTGGCTATTAAAAGAAACTTTGCAATTCCTTTTTATTTCTAGAAGAAGGGGAAGAGGTGCTGACACAAACTTCACTGGTCATCAGAAGGGCAAACAATGATTAGCATTGGAAGAGCTGCTTATTCGCTCTATACAGAACACAATACTCTAATCAATTACAGAGGACATTTGACAGGGTTTAATGGTCCTTCATCTTGTTGCAGAGACAGAATTAACACATCAGAGAGGCTTACCTCTTCTGCTGTCGATCCATGCGGACTATAGTAGTAGCCACCGTCATTCTCCACCACAACTTCCCCATACTCATCGTACATCCCTGAAGGAGACAGCAATCGGCGGCGACTCCCATACTGAGGCAGTTCATACCTGGCAAAAACACCATCGTCCCCTCGTAATGTGCACCAACGTGTTCACGTGTCTCTCCACACATAGCAACAAATGCACATGCTCACATCCCGAGAGGACAAGAGTTTCTTTGCTCTCTTTTCTCTCTACCTTTGAGAAGCTTATTATGCTTTTTTCCTTAGCGTCAGCACAATCCAAACCCTCTTCCCATTGCAACGGGCTGTACAGCTAGAGGGCGACCCGAACTGCGAGGTCTCTGGGATCAGTCAAGAACCCCCCAAGTGCACTGACCTTCTTTCCAGGTACCAGATTTTTGGGGGGATCTTTTTTTATAATTACAAAATGAAAGAGCAGGTTCCCTGGGATCAGTTCTGGAGAATCCCTGTGAGCTTCTAAGAATAATTGCTTGTAAGCAATAATCCCTGAAGTGCTTGCAGACAGATGGGCATTATCAGAACAAGGCAGGATGATGTTTTTCTAGGGAAACGTAAAAGGCCAGATGCTGGTTGGGAACTGTGAGCAGAAAGTATCAGTCACTGAACTTGGGCTGGTGAGCCACAAAAGGGGAGGAGATGGTGAAAATTAATTTCCAAGACAGCAGAACTATGCAAGTAAAAAAGTGAATATAAAACCAGAATGATAGATGGGGAATACACTCTGCAAGCATAATAACTGGATTCCTAAAGAAGCAGGAATTATACAACTCCCCCTTAACTTTTAAAAAGAGTTTTGTTGTTAGTGTGCACCTTTGTGGACACAAAGATTAAAGTAATCCTGAGGTTCAGCAAAGTCTCCAGATTAGATGCTGTAATAATAAACATCACCAACGTGGAAAAGCAGCATTTTCAGAAAATATATAGGAAAACTGAAAATATACCCATGCTCATAACTGTAGTAATCTTGCCCATAGTATTCCTGCCCTGGATCAATTCCAGACTCCATACTTAACTCCTGTCAAAAGAGAAACACTGACTGAACGCAAACAGTTACACACAGTAATAACTGATGAAAGAGGTGCAAAGAACGGTATCTTAAAGTGCAAACAAGCAAAATAAAAAAGGATAATAATTGGAGAAACATTGACAACTGTTAAGAACCACAATGAGAAGCCAACAGGGGCTTTAAATGACCCCTTCCCTGGTTGTACTCCCTGGGAGTGACCATTCTAAGTCAGCTAAACTCAGACACTGTTCTGGCGTGGCACACTGTCTCACTTATCCTGTACAAAAACCTCATTCAGTAAACTGGACTCACAGCAAATACGCTGTCACTTCTTGCGCCTCTTCTCAAAGGAAAAAGCTGTGTTGAAAGTTTAGGGCTATTTTACTTACAGTGTTTGT
Source organism: Phaethon lepturus (assembly GCF_000687285.1). Lineage (NCBI taxonomy): Eukaryota > Metazoa > Chordata > Aves > Phaethontiformes > Phaethontidae > Phaethon > Phaethon lepturus. The sequence goes on from NW_010551561.1 coordinate 33,606, forward strand.
CAGGTCTCTCTTTTTTTTTTTTTTTTTAAATGTTTTCCGAACCATCAACAATCTTGAGCAGCATTGGACTAAGCCAAGTACTCGTCTGTATCCTACAAAAGCACCAGCGTGTCCTTAAGCTCCTTTCACGCACTGTTTGGTACCAGTCTGCTCTGTGGAACATCTCTAAACTGCTGTATCGACACAGAACACCAGGGCTTGGGTTTTGGCAAGGGACTGCATGTCGTCTCTCTCTCACAGCTTCCTAGGGGTTTTTCTCCTGTACAACGAATTTAAAGTTGTGTCAGAGCATCTCATTGTAATTCCTTATAATGACTGCAGAAACGATCACCGTTCTGTACCACAAATACAATACCATCAATAGCAACCTCTCACAAAAGCTACATTTGCTCTACTGCTTATTCTGCAAACGATATTGGGTCTAAAGGATGTGAAATAGAAAGTACTGGGTTTATAATCCAGAGCGGCCTTTGCACTTCGCAGCAGCGTGCTAATGCTTTCATTACCTTGGCAGGCCAACCGCTTTGTTCATGTTTAGGTACAATAATCAATTATCAGTTGACTGACATCTGAAAAAATAGACTGTGGTTGGACAGCGAGGAAATTACTCTGTCGCTGAGTCTGGACACAAAACTAGGAAAGCTTTCAGTCCCTGTGATGAGGTCCACGGGAGCAACTAAAAGATGCTCAAGGGGAAAATACCACAACGTAGTAAATTTAAAGTATTTAATTACAGCAACGTAAATAGGGTAACAATGCCAGGACTCTTCTTTTCATCTAATACAGCCAGGTGGAAAAATATTACCCAAGACAGACAAGTTTTTATTAGGAAATTATGTAACAGCCATTTAAAAAGTTATAGAATAATTAAGAAATGCAAAATAGTGGTACCTCTGGTCTGAGAAGAGAAGGTCTCAGCAACTGCTGTTGCTACAAAAGAAAATTAGAAAGGGGTTAATTAGGCAGCAACAATTAAAGTGCAGGTCATTTGTGTTTGAGTTAAGATTGGAAAAAAATCCTAAAAACAGAGAGCCTTTTGTACAGCAGCCACCTGGATACTTCCATACTCAGTGGGAAGTAGAACACTGCTAAACACCTGATGTAGTAAAATCCCTTTACAGTCCACTATTTATTTTGCCCAATATAAAATGAAATTCCCAGTTTATGTGGTCACTCTCTAAATTATTTAACTCAAGAACTTCTGTCAGAGCCCAAGAGAACTGTTGCGTTGTGTACGTTGGAGACAGCAGAGAGACGATGGCAGACATAAAATTATCCGCAACAGGTAGAAAGCAAATCTGTGGGAATCTGCAGTAAAGTCTGTGATCCAACTGTTAAAAACCTGAAGTGATTTGATTTCTTCTACTGCAATACCATCACTTTAATTCTCTATCTATATTTATGTACTTCCGTGGCTTTTAACCGAGTACCTCCCAACATAAATACACTTTAATTCACAATACCAATAAGACACTGAAGGATTATCTCACTTGTTTTCTCTACAGCTTATGTGTGATTTCTTTCTGTATGTGGCATGCAGTGAGAAAAGCATGCCGACGTGAGGGAAGAGACCCCGGGAGGCTGCACAGAGAGGAACGATGGGACGATATGGCTCCTCGCAGGTGTGTCACAGCTAAACATGGGTCATTTTTCGTACTCATGTTGTTAATTACTCTGCAGCTCCAGTTTTCTGCAAATGACAGACTGGTGCACTTCACTTGGTGTTTTGTAAATTAGGATCAGGTTTAATCAGGAAAATCAGGACCATTTGTCCCCACACTCCTCCCAAAACTTGGGTGGCACTGTTTCAGCCAAGTTTCTTGGCCAAAACCAAACCCTGAGAGACGAGGAAGCTCTGTATCTGAATTAAGACACAAGTCAGCTCTGCAAAGTGAGAAAAAAATCACAGTAGAACAACAGAAAGCTTGCAATTTGTAAAACACTACAGAATAAGGAGCAGTAGGCTCCAGATGCACACCTTAAGATTAGCAAAACTGATCCCGCTCTCGGCAGTAAATATCAGCCTTTATGATAGAAAAGTATTTCGGAGGACTTTCGATTGCTGGATGAGTTCGTTCATATTTCTGAAGGAAACGCTCCATGTTATCCATTGCTGGAGAAAAAAGATGCTGCAAGAACAGCAGACTACACCGAGTTGCAGAGGTCTGTGTAGCCCAGTACCAGGCCCATGATGGAGGGCAGTGGCAGATGATGAGGTGTGCCATCAGAAAACATGAAAGTGTGCAGGGGAACTGGTTTTGGCAGTTTGTTGAGCCGCAGTCTCCTAGGCTGGAGGTTACGTCTGTGCCGTGATGGTTGCTAGCCCCCAGTAAATCTATGCCTCGTCAGCTTTTTGAACCACTTTATATTTCTGGCCTCCAAAACACCCAGTAGCAATGAGTTTCACAACATAGGCTGTATGGGAAAAGTATGCTGATGTAATTCATATTTTAAACATAACTGGGGAACAGCCTTACCTCTTGCTGTGCATATCCTCGCCTAGAAGTCAGAAAAAGAAAAAAAAAAAAATTAGTATACTTCTCTGAGACTATATAAAGATGCATATTGCCATTCTTTCTGGAGAGAGGTGAAAAGATAATGTGATTAGAAATATTACTAGCAAGAAAAGAAATGCATATCTACAAACCAAAATGTTTTTCTTTAGATTTGCTCTGGACACGCGAATTATTGCATGAGAAAGGCTAGTGAATCTTTGGTATCTTTTCTTGCTTTAAGATTGCAAATGAATGAGAAGAAATCCCCAATCCCCAACAGCCAGAGAGCCAGTGCACCCAGTGGAAGACAGCGAAGGGAAGGGCTGAATGCTCTGTTTGGTTTTCCTTGCGCTCCCGTAAGAGGGGGCCGGCCCAGGCACCTTCTCTGTTTGTCTCAGAGACTGTCTACAAATCTGACTGCACGCATCTGCTTACGCAGTGAAACAGTTCCTCTTCTACTTCTGGACTTTCTGTATCCACTCGGGACTTGCTAGAAGTTGGCCTGGAGGTTCTATTACTAATTTCTTCTTGTAACAACATTATTATTAAAATTACACATTTCCTAACATTTCCTCTGCAGGGTGGGGAGGAGTTGAATTATTTTTGCTACCTATGATTATTTTGCCACAGGCTTTGTACTTTTGATCTGATTGGAAATTTTTTGTTGTTCTTTTAATTCATTTTCTTGGAGCCATTCATATGCATGACAAATGCACTTATGTCTATCAAGTTCCCTGTTTTCACACTTTGTGCCAGAAAATTAAAATGGTTTAGACAAAACTAGGGAACAGCAGTTTAGGTCTTAGCATTATTATTACGGATAAGCCTGCATTTTTTTCATTTCTTTTTTTAAGGAGGAAAGGGTAAATGCTCAAAATTATGTTGAGCTTAACCTAGTACTCAGACAGCAGTCTAGGGAAATTCTTTAATTACATTTGAGTAAATAATAAAGAACAGAGTAGAAGTCCTTTTAAGTCTTTAATATCACCATCTGTAAAGTTTTCTATGAATATTCAACCCATGGAATTGATTATCAGCATTAAATTAATGCTGTTGCCCATATAATACAAAACTAATGAACAACTGAAACGAAGATTTGTCATCAAAAGATGCTCTGTGACTTTTCAAAGCCCACTTGAGGAACACTGTATTTAGTCTCCCTATCGTCTACAACAATCTTCAGATAAAGCCGGTCTTTTGTTGCACAGAGGATAAGTAAGCCTATTAATCTTAATTGCTCTCGAGTAATCACTATATTGCAGATTAAAAGCATAATATAAGTAATTCTCATTCAATTTGGAATTCAACTTTCTTAAAAATAGCACCACGCTGTGCTTTGAGAGATGCTGACACTTCCCTCATAGTTTTGTGTGGCCATGATTAGAAGGAAAAAAAAGCCCCCAAAAGATGAAAAATACCCATTCACTCAATACAGCACAAGGATCTATTCTGACAAAAAGGTAAAGGTCAAAAAAATACCATTTGTTTCCCGGAAGGAATTAAAGCTCTCCACTGAGGGAGGAATTGCTTCTGGATAAACGTTATCAGCCAGACTTCACTGCAGTCAGTCAGAGAGAAATCTTCAGTGCAAAATGGGAAGCAAGGACATAGTGCCTGTGATGATGTAGGACAACGTGACAGCTAGTATAACACTGCTGGTACTCAATGTGAAAGATAAAACAAGAATGAATTTACATGTACAACATGTGCCAACCTTCCACAGGTCTGTATTGCTAACATAGGTTAAAGGAACTGTGATTTGCCTAAAGCAACAATTTTCCCAATTACTGGCATCCCAGCAGGCATTTGCTATTTTGTAATTTATATCTGTTTTCATATTAAAAACAAAAGCACCACAAACCCCAAATACTACAGATACTCTTCAGAAGAGGCAACTGCCTATCAATTTGCCCTGACTCTTACAATGGAGGTTTCCTGCAGTTCATAGCTGGAACTGAGGAGAAAGAATCTGGAAGGGAGACGAGTAATGATACACTACAGCTTGATTTCAGCTTTGCAAACGGGTTTGCAAAGAAGTGCTCTCTGCTGAGAGCAGCAGCCTCTGCTCCTGCTCAGAACTCAGCCCCGTCCAGCTGATGATGAGAGGATGAGAGATATATCCAGGGTGACACCTGACGCTACTGAACCAAATCGGACAACTGAAGAGGGGTCAGTAAGCTTATACAGGCTCCTTCTTACGAACTACTACATTGGTTACAATATGTCGCAGTGTTGCAGAACTGCAGCAGCATCCAGACATCTCAAGGGGCCAGAACTTCCTTGGGTTAGGTTAAAAGTACATCCTTGGTAGGGTCTCTTTCCTGGTCTAATGGAATGATTTTTTTTTTTTTATACAAAGGCTATTCAAAAAACCAGCAGGAGAACAAAGGTTGCATTAGTTCCAGAGAAAATGAAACTACGTTTTGTAAACTTGTCAACTTAATAAAGGTTTCCAGAATGGGAAAGTAGATGTTCCTCATTAGTGAAGAGCTCATTACCATGACCCCCTCAGACTCTTCCGAGACTGATGAAACTAAATATTTAAAAAGGAGCGCCTGTGATGCCCATTCTTTCTGCTTAAGGAATGCCACGAATAATGGTAGCCGAATAAAACCTTTGGAGTTTATGCTGTGAATTACTAAAGACCTGCAGCTTTGCTGCGTCACACTAGGCACTGCAAAATTAGGTCATATTTGTCTAATATTTCACTAGTGATGTAACGAACTTCACAAAAGCATCTCTTACGGGTCTACAAGCTCTATAGTGGGATTTGGGTACTTAAACTCAAATGTCTGTCTTAGGGTTGGCCCACTCTGAACATGCTGAGCGCAGTAATTTCTCATGCTCATCTCCGCACACCTTCCACTGTCCCACTGCCTCCACACCTGGACCATCGCAGACACACAGAAGCAAGTACAGATGTAAGCCATCTTCCGATTCTGGCTCTCAAATCTTCAAAGTTTCTCTACCTAATAGCTGCTGAACTTCGACAATTTGCTGCTGGTGCTGCAGTAGTGGCACTCTTGCAGAATTTAGCATCATCGGCAGGTATTCTACACGCGTGCATCTTGTACATTAGTTACAGCAAAAATGTGATGATCGATAATCATTCCCCTCACACATCTAGCTACTCTACATGTCTTGGAACTACAGTCTAGCCCAACAAGAGTTTTAAGCAAAGAAAAATTCTAATGTATCAGTGAAACTTATGTGATGAATTTCATGGAGTTTGGCTCTGGGACAAAGAAAGAGAAGCTACTTTCAAGAAGTTTCTGACTGAAGCAGCCATACATGTCCTAACTGCAGATTTAAAAAAAAAAAAAGAGGAAAAAGCCAAGCACCATGGCAATGCTGCATATCTCTAGACAGTCTGATAAATAATGAATTACCTTTTTGCTCAGAATTGCCATATTAGACACAGATATGTTGAATTTTGGCAAAGGACTTGCAAGGAAACTTGCAAGCTGAACCAACTAACGTCTGTTTAAATGCTAAAACTGCTTTTACTTACCATTTTTTTCAAAGGACAGGCTAATTTGCTATAATAGACATATTTCATGTAAAGGTCTGATTCAGTTGACTGCAAGCAAGCCAGTAAGTAAATCTGTATTATGTGGATTTTTACAAATACTTGAAAAATCTTCACTTGGTGACACCTAGTCAGAGTGACTTTATTACAGTTTAAGATAAGCGAGATGTTTCAGCTGTAGAGCTCATGGCAAACTAGCATGAAAGTTAGAGAGACGCCAACGACATGCACATGCAAAAATGAAAAACAAACAAATGCTTTGTACATTAAAGACATTTACAAAATAAAAACTTTTAACATGCAGTTGCAATATAAAAAAATGCAATGGAAGGCAGAATGTAGGTAACAGGAGGGAAGACAGCCAGGTTTACTGACAAATGAAGACAAAACCCTTCCTCTGACTTGAGGTGCAAACGTGAGCTGAAAGAAAGCACGCCAGCGTAGCAGAGCGCTGCGTCATCTCCCACCGAATACGAAGACGCATTATGGCAATAACTCTGGCTCACTATTGCTCAGCCCGCTTGCTACCAGTACTTGCTTTCTTTGACATCCATTATTTGACAGTAAGATTCCTCCCAGGTGGTACATTTTATGGGCAAAGCAAGAGATTCCAATTACAGCTGCAGAAAAATCACTCTGCTTACTGGTATTACCTACAGTGAAGGCTGCTTAACATAAAGCAGTATCGAGCCCTCTGCCGTCTGTGACCGATCCTTGGGTAAAAACGGACAGTTTTCCCCAGGATTTTTTGGTAAACAGGCTAAGAACCAGCATCATAGAACAGTAAGATGTAGCTCTGAGAAAACAATTTGTAGAATTATTAATACATTACAAATTTCCAAGTGAACAGGAAAGACAATGTCTCTAAATTTGGGATTAGGACTGAATAAGTAGTGATACACAGCAGAGAAAAGGAAAAAGTCTCAATTTCTGGAGAGTCTGAGGCAGATACCGTGTGCTGCATTAGAGTCATCTCTCTCAAAATGTGACATGCAGAAAACATCCAACCGTAAACATTACAGCGCTGTCGACTGAGAGGGGAAGCGTTTCTCAAGCTCCTCCACAACACAGCTCAAGTTGCCATTCTGCTGGTTGTGCTCAGCCACAGCTTCTGGAGTTGGCAGCTCTGGTGTTGCGACTGGTTTGAACTTAGAAACGTGCTTGGGCAGAACATGGTTTTTGTCTATTTGGCTGTACATGTTGGCCACAGACTTTTCGATCGCAGCTAAATTCTGAATGTTTTTAAGAATACCTTTCAGCTCCCTATGGGGAGGAGGCTCTGGCACTGTGGCCGGTGGTGGTACAGCTGGCTGTTTGGCAGGGGATTTTGAATGCTTGGCAGGGGAGGGGTGCTGGGTGCTAAGAGGAGATGAAGAAGAAGAGAGAGAAACTGTGGGCGGAGGCAGAGGATGCGGTGGCAACAGAGGAGGGGATGGAGGTGGTGGTGGCAGTGGAGGTGGCAGCAGTGGAGGTGGGGGTGGGGGAATTTTAGGCGGATCTGGAATGCTTTCTGTAACGTCTTTGGTCCGAGGAGCTAGAAAACTTTGGCAAACTGATTTCTTTATCCTAAAAGACGGAGGAGTTGGTTTGCGAGTTGGTGGAGGAGAAGGTTCTTCAGGATAGTCGTGGTGAGTGATGATTACAGAGGGGACCACGGAGGCCTCAGGTTCAACTCCTTCAGCACAAGGTGTTGGAGAGGGCAGAGGAGAACAGCGAAGGCATGGAGAAGCAACCACACTTTTGGGAGACTGCTCTAGCATGTTCTCTCCTTCTTGGAAACGGATGCTGTGTGTTGGCGATCGGATGGATTTCACATCAGGAGATTTCACTTGCTTCATTTCCTGCAAAGCCTGCTGCTCAAACTGTCTTGCCTTCTCTTTTACAGTTAACTTGGGGCCACTTATTTTTGGAAATAGCGGACTGCTAAGATCGACACTGCTACACTGATTTTCAGTTCCTTCATTCTCTGCTTTGAGTCTCTCCTGTTGCCACTGAATGGGGTCCATGATAACTGGCCTACTCAGAGAAACAGGTGCGTGTCTCCTAGGAACGTGAGTTGGTACTGTCCACGCACGGTGACTGCCTCCCAAAGAGGCATCTCTCAAGAGTAGTCTTGAAGGAGAAAGAGTATCAAGAGTATCATTTCTTTTCCGTAGAAACCCAGCAGCAGCGGGACTTTGAGTGACACCTTCCACGTATAAGGGGTTTTGTGTAGTTAATGGGTTCTCATCAGATAATAAGGTAATGTTACTTGAAGATTTGGGGAGATTATTGTTCAATGATCCATTGATATTAGATTGCTTGTGAGCCTCAATAGCACGGGAAGCAAAGCTGCTTATAACTCTCTGACGGTCTCCTTCTTCTAAGACTGACTTTTTTCCCCTGCTTTGTTGGAAATGGTAGAGAAGAAAAAGACTTGAAAGAAAAGAAGATAATCACATGTGAGGAAACATGCATGGACATAGATACTTATGAGAGAGCAAAAAAGAACGTATGATATGAATCAGAGCCATTAAACTACTTCTAGCAAACTACTACTATCCAACAGAAAGATCACATTTACTACTGGGCAAGACATTTACTTTGACATCTTCTTTAAGGGAGAAGGGCTTGAGAAGGAAGAAAAAAGAGTTTTCAGCTACTCAGCAAGTTCAAAAAGAAGTTAACCTCTTCTTAAAAAAAACCTTTAGATTTGAAAAGTATCAGTCAGTCAATACTGTACCCTGTCTTCCCAGTGACACAAAACATCAATGCTATGTAGTTATTCGATACAATTCCTCTGTGAGATAATATGGACTCATGGTATGTATACTGTATGTATGTATAGTTGTGTCTCCATAATTCAAATCACAGTGGCACTGTGTCGTACTGCACACAGCCACCACAGAATATTCACAAGGATTTTTAAGTTAAACCTATTGTATAATAATTGTGCATCAAAACTCTGCTATTCTATAAAACACATGTATGATTAGGCAGTCTTTAAACGCCCCTGCAGGGCCTTTTAAGGACTGGCCATAGGTCGGTCACACACAAAATTAGAATTGTGGTTTGAGCTGACAGTGAGCCTGAAACTGTGGCCCCAGGAGGAGGCAGTGGTGCACCCGGGCACACCTGAAGCGTAGACCTGTAGGGTCTTTGCGAGGTGGCCAACAGGAGCTGAAGCCAGTCAGCTGAGATGCATGTGAGACCCAGGCCATTCTCCTGATGCTGATTATTACCACGCTGGGCTTTGTTTCTTGCATTTACGCTACACATATTGACACAGAAGTATCAACATGTGGATGAATTTCATCCCTGCTCCGCCTTAAACCAAATGAAAAACCCATGCAGTTGGATTACATTGAATTTCTGCACCAAAAGTAGGAGGTGCCACCATTTTCTGGAATTCCTCTAGCACCTCTGAGCACCTCATTAACCTACCTTCCTCAAATATTTTTAATACCACAAACTTCTGAGCGTATTTTAAGATGAGCGTATTTTAAAATTGATACCCCCAAACTGCCTGCTAGAAAAGTGTGCCCTTAGAGCCTGATTTTAAATAATGCTCACCTGAGGCTGAAAATAGATGTATTTCTCACCAACCTGTGATAAATTTAAGACATTGGCCAATGTCAGAGCTAAAACCAAACCCCTTATCCTTTCAAAGAGCAGATTACCCTCGTCAGCAATGAGACTGAATCAAGATGCCTTTCCATGGCTACCGTATAGAAATTTGTTGTAATTAAACAGACGTGCTATCTATCATGGGGATGAAAAAAAAAAAAACAACAAACCAAACAACAACCCAAAACAAAAAAACAGTCTTAAAAAGGACACCTACTCTAAAAACCTCTCTGAAACAGTAAATGTATCTGTAAGGCTATGATGAGAACATGATGGCATAAGGGAACATTATGGTAGAAACGGGGTATAAAGATTGAATTCCACTTTTGTACAATTCACTTATAACTTCAATACCTCTGCCTAATGCTGGTACTCCACATTCTGAATGCCGTCCTTAAACACCTTCCCATTTTCTGCAGTTAAGCAACTGCAGCTAAAGTATAGGATGAATAGCAATGACTTCTACACACACACACAAATCAAAATACCATATAGAACTATTTTTAGCAACTTAAAGCTGTCCAATGTTTTCACCAAACCTTCTGAGTTAAAAATTCTAAGTCTTAACTCTACGAAAATTTGAGTCATATTCTTTAGAATTTAGATCAAAAAGGGCTAGGCAGGCTTTATTAACAAAGGAATAGGGGAAAAATTACATTTTCCCTGATTATGTGCATGTTGGAAGATGAAGTTTTAGACCTCCTGGTCAGATTGTTCCATTTTTTTCGGTGTTCCTTTTTCATATCTCAGAAAATATTACCAAATCTAAATGAATGGAAATTTAACCTCTGGTGGTTAAATATTCCCTAGCAAAACTGGAAGAGAAATTTAAATAACTAGATACTGGATAGGAGTTAATTAAGAGATATTAAATCTCCTCTAAGTTATTTAATATGTAAGAGTCCCCCGAAGGCCTGCATTTAGTAATGAAACACATTTGCTTCTTAACTTTTGTTTCATGTTTTCACTGGGAGATGAGCCGCACAGAGAAACTACAGCTTCCTAATGGCCACAGGGACCTGAGAAGACCGACGAGAGTACAGGGATCACGCTCCCATTTGCAGAGTCACAAAGGGTCGTACCAGTGAATACACCCTCCCCAAGCACTGTGGTTCTCCAAAAAACAGTATGCGTAAGGCTCGCCTTTGGGCAGAATCTAACTGTATGAAAAAATAATTGACTTTGCACTAATAATGAAGTAATTCTTCATTCTAAAGCAGCGTACTTTGAGGTTGGTCAAGCACCCCCAATCTATTTAGAGGCGAGAGAAATAAATGATTCTGAACTTGAAAGAAACCCTCCAGTAGAAGGCCCATGCAAGATGACATAACCTTTCTGCTACTGGAACAGATTATTTCAAAAGCTTCTCAGTTCCTTCCTTGCTGCACATGACACCTCTCAAGGGTGAGGTTATCCTGCAACCTTTTTCTGTTTAGGTATCTTAATCAATGAGAAACATCAGCTCACCAGTTTGAAGCACATTTCTGTAAAGCAAAAGAAGTGTACGTGCCTTGGAAGGCATTGTAAATAGCAGACAAGAAAGATTTTGCTTGCATCCAATGGTGAGATTACCATCAAGTGCATGAACCGAAAGCAAACCTCTGTGCATGCACTCACGTCTTGGTTTTGTTGGGTTTTTTTAAGACTACTTTAGAAATAATACCATTCAAGTTCAGCAATCATACTTCATCTCTACTTCCAAGAAAAGGATAAAGAAGCACAGAAGTATTGAAACTTCATAGTAAATGTCTTTCCTGTACTTGATCAATGGACAAATAAAATATGAGTTTCAGATTGCAAGGTTTAATGGGGATTACTGAAAGGAAAATTAACTAGCATTTCTACTAGCTACAAATATTAAGACAATGAAATGAGATTACTTACTGATGCCTATGTATCCAAAGACAGAGAAAAATGAAAATTATGAGACAAGGCAGATTTAAAACTAAAGAGCTTAGTTCCATTTCATTTGCTATAAACATCAAATTAACAAAACAAGACACAAGGCAGTACTGCAAATGAAAGATGACTGTCTTAGGACAACTACAGACAGGAAATATTGTACTAAAATTCATGACAAATGTTAATAAAAGGCTTTTCCCAAATAATAATTTCCTAAGGTATACCAGTGCCTTGAAATCAAATATTTGATAGAAAAAAAAAGATTACTTGTCATTATTTTTATTGAAGCATGTTATTTTCTTTAAAATCCTAAGGACTTTATTTTATCTTCTAAGGATTTTTACTAGTTTATGTTTAATAGATCCTTAGCATGATAGATATGAGTATATCTTAGCTGCATGCAAACACATCCATGAGGAAGATACTCCAGATATGGCATTCCTTTTGGTGCAATGAAAACTGTTTTTAGTCAAAATGAACACAAACCTAAGCCTCAAAGTCAATACTGAAAATCTGTAAATTTGCACCTGTATGTTGCAGTACTAAAACATAAAAAGAATATCTTTGCAGTTAAAAACCCAGCACGACGAGGCTTGTTCTGGGCTTAGCATAAGGTATTCATCAGTACCAAACACAGATTCATCCATTGGGATATCCACTTCCCACAGATAAATCAGCTTTATAACCCTGCCACTAAAATTAGTAGAAGTGAATCATTAATTTCAGTCGAAATTTAGCTAAATGCAAAAGAAATGGGAATGTCATCCAGCAGGGCACCTCACTGTACGTGTACGTGTACAGATGTGATCTCGTGGGGTTCACAAGCAGGAGTACTCACATTCAAAAACGTGACTATATGCTACTGTCGAACTTACGTTTTTCCTCCCTTCCTGCCCAAGCAGTAACACTTCACAAAGGCAAAAGGCCTGGGAGGAAATTCAGCAGTTCGGAGAAGCTACTCTTGCTTCCAGTATGGCTCCTCTATTTACACAGAAAAGCTCAAGCTCTGGAATTATTTCAAAGGCAGAGACTTCACTCATGGCCAAGAGTTAAAGCGGCAGTGACACGCTCTGTCATGCCTCCTTAACATTTTATAAACTCAATCACAGCATCTGGAAAATTTCACCTTTCTGAGCAAAACAAATAGCGATTGAAAATAGAGCAGAAGTTGGGCAACCCTCAACAACACCAGCAGCTCGCTCTCTACCTGCCTCCAGACATATTATTAATGCTATGCTCCCCAGTGTTACTTGGTTTGAAAACATAAACACAGATGAGTGCGGCAAGCTTATCTCCGCCCCCCCAGCACGACACAAATTAAAATTGGCTGTTCTCCACTGTAATATTTTCATACTGAGAATTAAATTGTCGTTGGAGTCCATAAACTTCAGATTTACAGAAGCATGAAAAGGTAGGCACCTTTGCAATATTATTATTTTATGAGCATATAATAGGTAAAAAATACATTCATTGAACTGCCAGTGGTTTCTCTATTTTGATAGTTCCTTTATTTTTAATTTCAATATTCAAACAGTTCCAAATTCAGAACAAAAGCCCCCACTTAACCCAATGGAATATTTCTTACTACAGCAAATGGGGACTTTTGGGGCAGCAATTGCATTGGATGTGTTTAGTCAGCAGCCTTGAAAAACATGGCATGCTGGCCTGGATTTGCAAAGGCACTAAAGGAGCCCAGTCCTGGCTCACCCTGGTAGCAACGGCCTGCTATAGGCTCTTGCTCTAGAAAAGAACATCTGGTTATACCTGCTTTTTGCCACCTTAAAAACCTGTTAAACATCCCCCCCATGCGCTACAAGAAATCCCCATTAGCAGGTTAAATTGTTTTTTCTCTCCTTACAGAGTTGCCCTATTTATTTTCTGGATGTCTGAGAACGCCAACCCGCTGCGGGAAGACCCCTTCATGAAGAAAAGCCTTTTTGACAATAGACTGCATGAAGCGATCTCCCTGGAAAGTGAATCATGGCTTCAGTCACTAACACGTTTATTGATGTATCACAAGGAATACTTACATGGTGCTGTCGCCAAGCTCTTCATAGAGGTTATTGGCAGCGGTGCTTGCTGGTTTGCCTGCTGGTAAAGCCATCTGGATTCTCGCAGTCTTTGCGCATTCAGCCTGTCGCCTTTGGTAAGCCACGTAGGGAAGGAGAAGTACTCATTAGAAACACTCTATACCCGAATATAACCCAAGATAGAAAGTTTTCTACGTTTTTTCCTGCAGTTTTCAAAAACATCCCTGTGTTTTGTCTTCAAAGAAAAGTAATAATGCAATAATCTTTTCCTGGCTTTTTCAGCTCCCTGTTATTTGTCCTCCCTTGGTGGAATCCCAGAGCTCCCCCTGGACAGAAACCTCCCGGCCAGCAGCATGTCACTGACGCAGCAGGTACTTCCCAGGAAATAACGTACGTGCTAGCTTTGACGCTGCTCTCGTTAGGGGGTTTACCTGTCCTGGCTGCCCAAGACTAACAGTGGAGCTCTTTGATCAAGTGCTTCACTCAAGTGCCAAGAAACTGTAATTTTAAACACAAAAAAGGCTCTGGCAAAGTTTAAGTTATCACTTACAACTCCTTTCTCATTAGTGTTGGCTGGGAAATTTCTGTCTCAATGAACAGTTTTCCCGAAAAAATTACTTTTTTAATGGGTGAATTCACAAAGAACCAGATTTCTGTTTTCTGTCTAGAAAACAAAGTCTGTGGTCCCTCATGTGCATAACCGGGGGAGCGCCACTGAGGTGATACTACTGCTCTACCTCACTTTAGTTTTGAGGGTGGTGGATACCTGATCGTTCCTGGGGAAGTCCCTCTATGCACTCTAGCGTGACATGCTCCTGCTTGCTTGAGAAATACCACACCATATTTACTTTGTTCTCTGCAGGAAATGGGCAATGTCCTGAACCACAGTATCTTTAATGCGTGCTAGTATGCAATAATGAAACACGCTGAGTAGCCATAGAAGTAACTTTTAACCTCGCCATACAAGGTGTTCAGGAGCCAGCTGGAGTATAGGAAGTAACTCTTACTGAGCGTCAACTACCCCTTCTTCTTAAAAAGAAAGACTGATAGGCTGTCAGTATTCCTAGACAAGCTGTCACAAACGAAGCTGAAAATAAGTACTTACTCTTTGAATCTGTTTTGTTATGCAAAAAAAGATAAAGAAATAAAAAGAAAGGTTAAATGAATTCCACTTGCAACAATTGTCCTAAACAGTGAACCTAACAGGAGTAATAAACTAGATGCTACTTAATTATTCCACACATAAAATTACAGGATTAATGACATGTTTCAAGAGTAATAATTTCCAGAGCTGAACAGTGTTTAGCTGCTATTTGTGATACTCTTGAAACAATTTTGCAGTCAGCAATGAATTACAGCAGGGAAAACTGCTTTGGGCTTACAGAAAACAACTCCCTGCCACCCACAAACACACACAGAGAAAAGAGTAAAGCATGAAAACATGACTATACCTTATTATATTTCTTTAGGAGGTGGACTACCAGGGATGCACTTTTGTAACTGTTTTCTCTTTTTAACATGTTTCAATAATGCTATAGAAAACAGCTTCGATAGTGAAGGTGTGTGATTTTTGGTTGCTATTTAGAAGATACCGACCTTTTGTGATTAATAAATAATACATTAGTTACAGTTACCTTATGGTGTTGTACTGGAGAGTGTATTTCAAATACACTGTTTAATAGAAAAGAATAATGATAGTTTCTGGCTTGTTTGCCAGTCATAAATGCAGACACTGAGCTTTGCACTTTAACAGTGATAATTTTACAAAATTAATTGAGTTTTCTTTTCGGTAACTATTATTTTTACAAAGTTTAGTAAGCTGATCGCTGTTCTGGAAAGCATGGAAAAATGGACCTACTGCACATAAAAAGTTTTAACAGTGAGAAAACCTTAACATTTTCATTATATGTGCTGCGAGTATGACAGTTACATTTATCCCGCTATAACCTCTACACTCAGTGGCAGACTGGAGGACCTGCTTTGCCAGAATGTTATCAGGAGAAATACCAAAACTCCTTTTGAAAAGGAGAAAAAAGGCTGCAATGCAAAAATGAACCATAAGGCTCAGGATAGCTTTTGGTGTTGATACTAACACCAAAATTACTTTTATTTTCTTTGGCACTCTTCAGTGACACATTTTTCATAAAAATATAGTTCATTCACATTGGTCTGCTATAAACCCAACCCCAAGTCATACTTCTAGACAACAAAAGTGGGATTTTTTGATGAAATGAAGTTAGGCAGATTCCTGAAAGCTCTTAAAGGAGATTGATAATCTTTTTATAATCTAACAGATTTCAAGGAAAAATAGTGCTATCAGATTTCTTAAAGAAACAGGCAATTCAGATAACAACAACCTAATTGTAGGCTGAACTGGTTCAGTAGTGTTTCACTAGAAGCAAATTTTATACAGCATTTTGGGAGAAGTAAAGCAGCTTTGAGACGCACTGCCATCCCAATGGCACAGCAGTCTGTCAAGCTCTTTCAAACAAAAGCACTTCTTTCCTTTGACTCAAATTGCTTGCAGAAACCAGGATGTAAATATAATCCAAAGAATGTGCAGTAACCATCAAGAAACTGCTATCTTCGGCTGTTTTTCTGGTGTCGCTAAAGAAAGTGCTCTCAGGCAGGCTGCTGTTTTTTCGTGTAGGATACGCTTTTTAAATGATGACTAACATAGCGCTTTGCTAACTCCTAACTGCAGTGCAGAATAATACACAGTTAAAAACCTCACCTGGCGTATTGTACCACATCTATTGCAGCATTCAGGTTGTAATTGCTTTACTGCAGTACATGTATATCAGCTCTTCCATGCCCTCTCCTCCCACAGACTGATGCAACACTGCAGCAGGAGTCCACGGAGGCACTGGCACTTTATTGCACTCAACACAACGAAGGGAGCAGATGCCAATGCATTTTTTGTAGAGACAAAACAAAAAAAAACCCCAAACCAACCAACCAAACAATGCAGCAGGGCTCTGGGAAAAACTTCCTACATGGTCCTGCGGAGCAGAGGTGTTCCATGATGAGGGCGTATTACATTCCAGCTAGTTCACTGATTTTAAAATGGAGATAGAAAGATACGGAACTACAGACCGATATATACAGAAGTTGAATATAGCCATTTCCTGGGGAAGATGCACAGAATTATTTGTATTTTGATTTTCTAATGATTGGTAATTCTTTGAGTGCCTGGAGCATGCATGTGGAATTAGAATCTTTCATGAGAAGAACTTAAAGAATAAATATACAGCCTTTAAGTCCAAATGCATTGATTTTAAATATGAGTGGACCTGAAAAGGCTTAGTTGAGAGGAACTTGTTAGTGATGTTGATCCTTTAATTAGTCTATTAGCCCAATTACTTAAACCTCTTGAGTCTATGAGAGGTGAGTGGAAATATCAAGAAGGCACTCTCTGGTGTATGCTGCTTTAGATAGCCCTAAAATGGCACAAAATCAATTCTTCACGAAACATTTGCAATTAAGAAGCATACACTTCAGGACTTCAACAAAAAAAGTCAAGTCCTCTTATTTTGCCCCAACTACACAATTTGATTCATTTATTGAAACAGCACCTTTTTCCTCTTTTTTTTTTTTTTTTTGGCGTGGAATACAGCTCTGAATCTATGCTTGCGTTTCAAACATCTGGCTTTTGATCTTGTGTTTTGGCACGTATTCTGAAACAGTTACTGCAACCACAACTTTAGAAAGTATAGCAAGATGCACTTCCCGTGCATTTTCTCTTTTCACGCACAGCCCACATCAGGCATTGACCAGCTCTTCTGCTCAAGGGGAAACTAACAATATTTCCCTGTATAATAATTTCCTTGCAATGAAGGATAATTTTCAAGAAATTGCTAAGAAATGTAGCATCCCTACTACAATGTTGCTACCACAAAAAGGAGGAGGAGCACTTACTGTCTGTAGCTGACCATAACTATTAAAATAGCTGGCATACAGCAAAGGATGATTATGACGGCCAGAGCAAGTAACGCGCCTTCCGTGTAGCCGACGGCTTGCGCCTGCTTCTTGACGTTTGCTACCACGTCTGGGGTGCGGATCTCCAGGATGCGTCCCCCCTGCCCCAGGTACGGCTGAAACTCTTTATTGATATCCAGCAGTTTGCCATCCAGGAACCTTCAATGTCACAGAAGAACACAATTACAGCTAAGTTCATTAACTGTGTTTGAATTACTGCATAGCTGGGTTAATAACCGCAGTTTGATAAAGCATATACCTCTTCTTTAAGTGCTTAAAAGTGTTAGTAATTCCCTGCAATCCCCGTGTCTGTAACAATGCCAATGTACTTAATACCAGAACACAGTTTAAATGCTGAAAAGGAGAGGTGAGCTGAAAATGATCCTAAGTTCTAGGGCCAAAAAGTTCTCCATGCCATTGAGAGCAGCATGGCAAACAGCTTGCTTTGCGTTTTTTCCTTCAGTGGTCCGTTGCAGAGCATTAGCTAATCCTCCTGCACACAACCCTGAAGACCGCTGTGGCCTGAAGATCAACTTGATGCTACTCTAAGCGGGTAATTTTCAGGGGACTTTCCTCAGCTTCTTAGGGAGGTTCTTTGGCTGGAGGTACAGCCTACAGTTTGTTCCCTTTTGACTTCCCTTTCAATGTTACAAAGGAAAGGGATTTGGGAAAACTACGCTTTTGTTAATCCCCGCCCCCTTCCCCCCAGCTGCATCAATTCTGAACCTCATTCCCAGATCTACTCTGTCTAGTCAGCCTCCATGTCTCTGCTATTAGACTGTAGTGCTGGTACTACATATTGAATTATTTGAGTAAAACTTTCCCCTCATAGCACAGCTGTTTGATGGCAAGAGGAAAACACAGAGGGACAATGACTGGATGAACTCATCTCCAGTGGGAGTGAACATCACAGTAGCTGAAGGATGTGCCCTCTCAGCCTTTGGCACAGTGCTGAGGGAGTTATGCACTGGCTTCAGGCTATCTGATGGTATCCTCTCCATCACGGCAATTTTTGGGTGGAATCTGTAGCAACATTCCTGAGAGGTGCAGGAGAATTGTAATGACGAAAACAATAACATTTTAGAAAATGCTACATCATCTGTACTCGTTTCCTTAACATCAAATTGGAGTCCACAAAAGATGACAGATGGAGATTGCTGTAAACTGCCTCCCCTTATTCTTCTATTGAGAAGATGCAGGCCATTTCTTCTGGAGTTTCACACCTCTTCTAAAAGGAAAAGCATTAAATAATGCTTATAATAAACTGTAACTTAAACTTCAGGGGTTCTCCAAACACTGCCAGGTGCCAGAACAATCTTGACTAACCTTACTAATTACAGGATCAATAGGCTATCTGCACAGCTATCAGAAAAAACACTGGTTTCAAGTAGGCCTACAAGGCACACTGTTAAGACAGAGTTAGGTCCTAGGCAAAACTAGGGTATTGGGTAAGCAGGAACCACGTGCTGCTCTCACTGCTTGCAACCTCTAATAACGTCCATCTTCTGTTTGTGCATCACCTATGAGAGGGGCTTGGAACAAAATAGTTACCAAGCAAAGAACTGGAACGGTCTCTGAAAAAGCAAATACAGTGGAAGAGGCTCAGTATCTGATCTGATAATTAGCAGTTTAAAGACAGCTAGCCAAATGTAAATCCTAATCAAATGACCTCATTTCCCATATGACAGAAAATAAAAGTTCTTGGGTCACTTTTGAAGTGAGGATTGACCGGCTCACCGGCTGCCAGGTAGGAGGCTCCAGCTGTAAAGATCACAGTAGGAGGCACCCATTAGGATGGAGGAGGATCCTGCTGGCTCTTAGCTATAGCAGAACGCTAGACCCTTACGTGTACACTGGCTCGCTTGGAGAAAGACAGTCAAGTGAAAAACACCGAGATAAAAAAATACTAAAAAAATAACAGCTAAGAAAATATTCTGAAAGGATTTCTGCATATAAACTCTGAATGGCTAAAGAAACCTGAAATAGCTCTTATTTCCTTAATCTGACCCTGAGACAGAAATTACACTCCTAGAAGACTATTTCCTAAAGGGTGTTAATTTCTTACAATTGATTTCCTCTCAGATTTATTCACTGATAAACCCTCACAGCATTGTTTGTTCCTGGTTGTTCTGAAACTTTGAGGACAATGCCCTGTGCTCTATGTATTAGCGGGATCTCCTAACATGCAGAACAACTAATCCCAAATGATGAAGTGGTGCTGGTTTCATGATACTAACTTCAAAGGTGACCAGTGGTTGCTCACTCACAGACACACACCCCCTCGCCCCCCTAAAAAGCAACCCAAGGCCTTTTGAAGAATAATTTCCCTTTTTATTAGCATGCTCTGCTGATGTTCACACCTAATTCCTTGATTTCTTCCGCAAGGCATTTCTCTGTATTTGGGCAAAAATCCCTCTTCACAGCTTAAAGGACCTGCAATGAGGGTTCACAAGACATAAATTGAGTTTAAAGGCAGCTCCAATTTTTTTGTTGTACGCTAGATGTCACTGGTGCACGTTACACGTCCTTGGAGTTGGCAAAAGCGTTCAAGTAAGATGGCATTAAATCTCTGGATGATTTTAACAATCTCTCAGTTAAACTTCTGTTGGCATTTTCTTGACAAACCCTATTTTAACAGGTTCGTAACTCTGCCGTGCACATTCACTCCATGATGAAACATGACACATTGTGCAAAAGATTCAGACAGGGTAAGCATTTTATTTTTAATGGTGGACATTTTCCACTTAATATATGCAGGAGAAATTTTCTGGATTCAACTGTTTTTTATGCTCCAATAAATCAAACCCTCTTTCATAGAAAAGATAAAAAAGGAGGCCGATCATTTCAGTCTGTAAAATTATCCAAGTGGCCCCAAAGCCTTTTAGGAGTTTGTGGTAGAGGGAGGAAATAACAAAGCACAGTTACTATTCAGACCCTTTTTTTGGTGTAACCAGACAGATTCCTGATTAGTAAGAATGTCAGGTAATCAGTCATAACAGTCTTAAGGGAAAGTATGAATCTCTCGTTGCGTATCAGTCTTATGAAGTACAGGAGAGAGAAAAATCAACATGTCTTGAGAGATGCATAGGTTTTCCCCAGCTGGCAGTGACAAACACGGCTGCTATGTCCATGACTTCTAAATCACATCTTTGTTTTCCAGCCAAACATTTTGCTTGAATGCAAGTCTGTGGGATTGGGCTACTCGTTTGGGACTTCTGGATGCGAGGCAGCCCATTCAGAACGGGCCTGGTAGCGAGCATGGCACAGCCTGTGCATGTGCTGTTGTTGCTCACATCGGCATTAATCCAGCACATCCAGAGCACGCTGCACCTCCTTGTATCCCTTCACTGCATAAATGACTGTTGGAGATGACCTGACGCACTGGAGCGATGTTTCCCAGAGGGGGTTATGGGAGCCTCAAACATTAGCTTTGCTTTAGCGGGGTTTACATCTTGCAGGGATGCAGCTTTGTAGCTGGTCACGAGCGTGACTTTGCTCGGCTGCTGATGGCCATTGGCTGTCCTGACTATCCTCTCCTCCCAGCTCCGGCACAAAGCCAAGCACCTTTGGGACCCCACACCACCCTGGCTCGTGCCGGGCTGCCAGCACCAGGATGAGTCACCAGTGATATTTGCCTGTGTCCCAGGAGCGCTCCACCTGCGAAGGGGAACGGGTCGCTCTGCTCCACTCTGTCCTCAACTCACCCCCACATTCCTTAAAAGACCTGTGCAGGGAATTGTTTTCTAACAGGGACAGGTTTAACATAAACTCTGTTAAAGTCAGGGCCTCCACTACGTTTTATAAGCAGAAACACAGCAGGGTGTTCCCAGAAAGCCCAGTTAAGAAATGCCACAGGTATCTTGCAATAGACAATAATTTTGTAAGTTGTATTAAAATCGCAAATGGCAGAATTTATGTGCTAAATCTGTGCTGTTGGTACAGTTCTTTCCTCTCTATACATCGTGAAATTTTTGAACGCTTGGAAAATACCTTGGCCAAATTAAATTCCTTACTGCTAAATAAATTTTTAAAACAGTGGGCTCCACCTCTTGCTGACTTTCCAACCTTTCTCCCATCATAACCAGTTTCTTGAATGATCCTTTCTCCTACTGTTCTCTCTTCTGCTAGGATCTGGAGCAGATTCCTGGCTGGCAGAAGGATGGTTGTGACTCTTGGCAATCTCTTCCCAGTGCGGGGACAACAATTGCTACTGTTTCCTGTGACTGGGGCAGGAAGAACATTGAGCCATCCCGCTAAAGATCAAAACTCCAGAAAAGATTGTCACAGAGGGAATTTCTTTTTAGATTTGGGTAAGCGCCCGAGCTGAGCCAAATCTCTTGAGGTTCATCCACTTGCTAGCGAAAACTTGTTAACTTCAGATGTCAAGCTACAAAACTCTCACTTCATTTTTCTCCTTACTTTAGTCAGCTGACACTCACCTCTACCCTAAAGACGGGAAAGCATTCCCCAGGATTCTGCCGATTTAAATATTTAAAAGTTTTTGAAAAGAGAAAAGAAGGGAAAAAAAGGAGGGGAAAAAAAAAAAAAAAGAAAAGATGAGTATGCAGGCACATGGAGCATTTTAATGAGGTTGCTTCTAAGCTGACACCCCGTACATTTGCAGACCAGACAAATGAATAACCGTCCCTTCACATTTGAAAAACTGCTTTTTAACCTATCTTAACTCTGTTCTATTCTCTGTATTTCACTGGACACACAAACATCCCTAAGATGACATTCCTGTATTTTCAAAGGGCACCAAAATGAAGACGGACACATTTTCTGACCACAGAGAAAGTCTGCATCAGAAAAAGATTCTTTTTATGGATTTGAAAGACCTAACTGCCTCCATGCATGGATACCAGCTCACTTTCATATACTAATAATGACAGATTTGCAGAGAGCTTTTTTTTTTTTGCAGAGAGACACTTTGGAGTCAGGAGTAAAAGGCTGTCAGAATTTTCAGCTGCCATGAAGGTCATATAAATGTTCTCAATCTGGGCAGCACTGAATAATGTGCTTTTGACCTTGAGCATTTCTAATGGGATTCCACTTGGGCCGTACTCTCAGCTGGCTACAACTGGAAGAAAACACAGACCCCAATGAATTTACAGACTGTAAAAGTGAAAAAGTAATGATAAAGAGGGATCAGTAGGTAGGCTGGGTGTAAGGCAGTAAGATACATTTTATTGAGACTAGTTTTGGGAGTGGGTTGGGGTACAACAGCCACTTAGAGGAGCACTGCAAGCAGATTTACTGACACTTTTCCTTAGAGAGAAAGGAAAATGGTTACCTATCAGGGATTCCTGCTGGCTTCCTGCCAGGTTTCCTTGATTTCCACTTCCACTCTTGAATAAAATTGCGAACAAAATCACAGAGACCCCCATTCTGGGAAGAATCAGCAGCTCTGGCAGTGGACAAGTGAACACAAATTCCCAGGGCATCACCGAGACCTAAAAAGACTGTATGACCATGGAGATACCCACAAACAAAAAATGGCCACCAGAAGGAAGGAGGCTGTATTGCCACCACTCTGAAAGCTCCCACTGCTAAACTGCATCTGATTTTTACATTCCTAGCTCCGAAAGTGATGCTGGAAGGCTGGAGAGGGTTCAGAGAAACCTGTAAGTGATTAAAAGAACTAAAACATAGCCCAGAGTGCATAGGTCAAGGAACTTCTTAAGAGAAAAAAATTAAGATGATGATGTGATCATAAGCCTAGACCTCGGTGGGAACCAGAAATTAAAAGCACCAATTGGGTGCTTCAGTCTAGCACCCAAAGTTACAATAAAACTCTATGACTGAATCTAGCCAAATTAAAAAAAAGGCCTAATTTGTGACAGTAAAAATAATGCCCCTGCAAATAACACCGCAAAGGTTGTAGTTGACTGGATTTTCTTGAGCAGTTGCTTTGCTGAAAGACACGCTCAAAGCAGAATTAATTTTGAGAGTTCCTATGGTCATTATTATACTAGGTCAGACTGACCACAGTGATCTTTTCCAACCTATAAACTCTGAATATATGCAGAGGTTTAGTATGCTATAGTTAATCTGTACTAAATTAACAGCTAGGGAGAACAAGCCCTTTTTCAATCACACTCCAGCGAGATGGCTCCACCGATATCCCACCGGAGCTCTGCTAGGTGCAAAAGCCCGGGCAGAGCGGCACCCTATCAGCCCGCTCTGCGGCAGTGACCAGAGCTGGCCCACTCGCTGGCAACATGCTGTGAATATCATCAGTCAGTAAGAAACCATCTCTTATGTGGGCTAATGTGGAAGTCCATTGAAAAGGCCAAACAACATCAAATTATGAATAGAAGTGGCCTGTCTACTGCTGTTCACCACCTCCTCTAGCAGCTGGTGGGACGGGCCCACGCAGATCTGTCTGCTCAGCCCACTGGGCACCTGGGACGACTACGGATTTCCTGCCTGTAGATGTACGCCTGGGCCATGTTCTGATGTCTATGCTTCTGATGGTGCACAACACCTCCCTTCCCTCCCCTCCCCTTTCTTCTTCTGTTTCCACAAAAAAGAAAAGAGAAAGAGACACCCTCCAAATGGAAACTGCAGAAAGCCTGGAGGTCAATGACTGGCACGCCAAAGCCCTTGCTTGGAGGACACAGAGAAGTTTTGGTACATAGTAAGTAAATTCCTTCAGAGGCATTTGAACTGGAAGCTCCTCCACCAGGTGGACCAAATGTATTGCAAGCTCTCATGGCAACAATGTCTAAATCACAGGTACTGAGGCCACCCAGCTCAAGGGAATGGACTGAACCTAGTAAAGTTGTAAACTCCCAAGCTGCACATAGGATACGTGTAGGGGGCATGGACCAAGTGCTTCAATAGATTTTTCTGTTCCTGGTGTGTTGAACCACTTGCTAACAGAGACAGATCAACAGACTTCAGAACAGTCCGCAGAAATATCG
>NW_010551561.1:58102-83723 GCF_000687285.1 Phaethon lepturus
TACTTAAAAAGTTCATTCCTCATTATAGCTCTATTTGTTTGCGGGTCGATTGCGTAGACCATGAGGTCAGACTTGGTGTAATCCTCTTCAGAGTACCCATCCCCAAACCTCCGCGCACCGATAGATTCCACCACAACCGTTGCACCGGGAATCTGATCTTGGACGTAGCGTTCCAAAATCCTACGGATGAGATGGAGCCAGAAAGCTGCAGTGATTTATTTGTTCTGATCAAGATTGACAACAGCCCAAATGAGATACTAATAGACAAAAACCACAGGCCTAGAAGGACGGTAACCTTCAGAGCACTTTTAAAAAAATCTCTGCTCCAATACAACCTCTTAACTGCTGAACTCTTGGGAAAAGCTTAGCAGTGTTAGGAGAGGTCACCAGAAATAGTGTCCTTAAGTCTAGCTCTTTGTATTTATGACATCAGTTGAGTTTTAAATGGCTCATGGGAAACACCATCTGTATTTCACAAAAAGAACCCTGTCACCCCTTTATTAAGCTATATGATTTCAGAACTCTAGGATTCCAGCCTTACACAGGGTGCATACAATAAATTTTCACCCACAGAAACAACTACTTCAGCCATTTTTGGTGGCATATCTCATTTGGCCCTCCAATATAGCACAACATATCAGGTGCCAGAACACCTGCTACTCCAAAAGGCATGAGCAAGTTTTACAGCCATAAGAGAGTTGGAGTATCGAGCGGACACATTTACCACAGGAAAAAAATAAAATAAACTGCAGACGTTCTACAGGCAGAAGAAAGATAGGTCGATGGAATTCAGCGGCAGCTATGCCCGAGATAACAAGGGCATATCAACAATAAACCAAAACAAATCTGTTCTTTTTCCAAAGAGAAGGATTCATTACAAGCCGCCAGAGCAGAGAATGGCACACACTGCAGATACGTATATAAATCGCACGTGTCGATACATGCCATAAAACGCAATTCTGGGGAATTAAAATTTGTTAGAGAAGATGACATTTACTGATCATTTTATTAATTCTTGTCACGTGACCCATTTTCTTTATTACGGAATATTCATTAATTTAAAAAAAAAATTTTTTTTGACGACTGACTGTCCGCAGACGTCTTAGTATGTACTTTTGGAAGCCTTTGTTCTAAATGAAAAATCTCATATTTTCCTACAGTTTTCCATGCAGAACTCTTTATGGGAGAAGTGCTAACGTGTGAGGCTATTTGTAAAATATTCAAAACGACAAAGGGAGGATGTCTTTTTGCAGAATGTCCCTCCAAACAAACAAAAAATACTCGTGTGCCAGGTATTGTGCCAGGTTGAAATGCCTTCAGCGTGCCTGCAGAAGCACAGAACCGATAGGAAAAGGACCTGAAAAGTTTCTGCACAGATAGCAAGCACACTCGTACCTCTGATACGGAGAGTTTACGGGAAGTTATAAGCCTAACTTACTACTGCTCTAATAAACTGCTCTAGAAAGGACAATACCTTAATAAAGTTTTTAAAAAAATTTATTCTTTTGCTTCCTCCTTGTCTGATCTGCTACCCCAGTGGGCCCCATGAAATTTGCTGCGTGCCTGTAGCAGACTGCTGCTCTGTATCGGCTGCACTGTGCACCCAACGTTTAGAAGCGTTGCAGCACAGCTGGATGACCTTCAAATTCTGTTTGCCACAGGGAGAACTGGTACTCCCAGCAAGACCATAGCTGGGGCTGGCAGCCAAGACGGTAGAGACCCCAACTCTGGCAAGAATGGATGGAGCCAGAAGGAAAATGGAAAGCTGCTTAGAGAGTGCCGTCAGAAGAGCTTTAACCACGGCTGTTGGGCAGCGACAGAATATGTGTCGGAGAAAACAGGAGGAGCGTCTTTGCACAACAGACTTGCTAACGGCATGATGAGGTTTCCAGACTGGGACTGAGAAGGGTTCAGTTAAAGCCCACAGAGAGTTTTATAAACAAAGGCACAAAAGCAAATATCATCGATACTGGATACAAGGGCAAAGCAGCATGGAGAAACAAACGAGAAGCTGGAAGTCTAAGCACTTCATCAGAACCATGAGTTACGGGAAAACACCAGATTTTCTGAGCTAATTGATGTGATTGGAATATCAAATCAAAAAGCAATGGCTGAGTTAGGAGGCAAAAACAAGGGAACGAAAGGGAACATGCTGCCTGATATATCAAGGATGCACTAGGGTGTGGACGAAGACAAGTCTCTCAAAAAAGGACATCAATGACTTCTTAAAGTCACTTGTTGTTTTGAACAAAATCCTTTGCTGTTGCTGAGGTTACATTTTGCTGTTGTTTTTCTCCTGACGCAAGATTTCCAAAGAAAGAGCAGTAATGCTGTCAAAGCAGTATCACCGTCTCATAATTTTTCAAGACCACTGACTCCACATTTATCCATCCAGTTTCTCTGCTCTTTGTGTGAAAGAAAACAGAAGCTTTTCTATAAGATTTTGAAAAATCCAGGTCTGTCAGACCCAGGTCCTAGCTTAGCAGTGAATATATACCCTTAGTGCAGAGCCATTTTTATAGGGAAAACAAAAATAGTGGATTGTCTGACACATTGCTACTTTGACTGCTACTCTAAACAAGCACTCCTGTTGTTCGCAGATACAGTAAACTCTACTCATCTCTGCTTCTGGCACGCACTTCTCTGGCAGCTAGGGTGATAACCTGTCACAGGCACCTCAGCAACAATAATTCTCCCAGGCAAAACTTGACAGAACGGATCTGGGTTATGCAGATTACTACAACACCCTCCCCCAACATTACGCGAATGTGAGTGACTACAAGAAACCGTAACTGTCTTCAGAGCGGCGTTTTGCACAAGGATTCAGACAGACCAAGTATGTAAAAGATTCACCTGCCTCATTAGTAATACAATCATCTTCTGTTGCTGCAGGGGGGGACGCTTTTGTTTCCTCGCACAGAACCCGAGGCAGAAACGCCCTGCAAGGTTGGCAGCCTGTACTGTAGGGTCGCTTTTAGCAGAACTGGTAACAACATTCCCTTTTCTCAGAAATTCCTGGCATGGCTTCTGCTGGAATTCATTGCCTTTGAGAATATCTTTGTCTAAAACTTGATTAAAATTGAAGAACAAATAGCATACTACTTTCTGACTATGAGAAATCAGAACATTGTAGCCGCTGGCTTTAACTGACGTTGCAAGAAACACCACAGAGTATAGGGGAGTGACAGTAATATTTCATCTGAAACACACAAATTGCATGTTTAGGTTGAAATACATAATAAAAATGCACTGAAGACCAAAAAGTAGCAATTAAAGAATGCACTGAAAAATAGGGCAGTTCCCCATAGAGTTATTTTAAAAGTCACTCAGCTGAACTCGTGATGCTGAAAACACTGTGGTGTTTTGAAACTCTACTGAAAGTGGCCACCTACTTGTACCACTCACAAGAGCCAATTTTTTAAATGCATACTTTAAGTAACGACAGCATCTGCAGTTCTGCTGCATTTATCGGCAAAAGTTAGCTTAAAATTAGTCTGTCACTTGTTAATGCACGGAGGGTTAATTACCATCCTCCCAACAGTGGTGTGGTGAGAGGTAGAACCAGCAACAGGCGACCAGACTTTCCTACTGCTCTAACCCCATGTAGCTCTGCAGACGTAACGAACAGAAATGCCTCCCAGCGCATCTTCATTGCCATCGCTTTCCCACTTCCCATCAGCGACACCAGTGAAATGAAATGAAGGACAAGACAATTTTCACTGTCACTGAGGTCATAATGTGGCCCTGATATATGCTAAAAACTCAGAGATGATTTTTCTTCACCTTAGATGCAAAAGAAATGGAAAGGCAAAAAAAATACAGGTATGTTGGTTTGTTGAGCTGTCGCTTAGCTGGTGGCATTCTGCTTCCCAGAGCACTTCTGAAACCAGCAGACCAAAACCCACAATCTGGGATAAGGCACCACGCTTCCGGGCCACACTCGGCGCTACGTCCGTGAGCTGATACGCACCCCTGAGGCATCATGCCGCACGGCAGGGCTGAGGGTGCTGCACCCCCTTACAGGCCGAGAAGACCCTGCTGGGCACAGGCCTAAATTAAGGGGCGTGCCCTGGCATCGCAGCATCGTGCTGCTTCTTCCCCACAGCCGCAGCAACCGGCATGCCAGATGCACGCCCCAGCATGGGAGAGATCCTGCTACTGGGAAAGGTGCAAAGGACCACTCGGAAGCTTCTTTGGAAACTAATGTGGAAGTCCATACGAGTCAGAGAATTCGCCTCAAAATACGAGCTATGCAAGCAGCCGCGTGGGACCCGGCAGCAACGGCAACTCACCTAGACTAGCGGTCATCGTGTACGACTTGGTAAGTCAGCAGCAAGGTTTAATGACCCTCTGTTGTCCCTGGCGGAGATGCACGACATGGCCTGAAAGAGCACCGCAACGTTCCAATAGTTTGAAACCCTCAAGCCGAACTGCTACGTTGCGTGCATATCCTCTGAACCAGCACACAAAGAAAAGAAACAACTCCATTTGCAGAACATTTTAGATCCTCACCAGTACCTGGATTTAATTACTGCACAATTTTCTTAGCAGGAAATTCTATGGGGAAAAAAATGTTTTGATTCTCTAGTAATTCGATAGCCTGCTGTGTTTCTGAGGCACATAAAAATATCTTAAGAAATGAAAAAAAAAAAAAATCCATTCTTTCTTTCAGGACTCTGAAATAACTG
Source organism: Phaethon lepturus (assembly GCF_000687285.1). Classification (NCBI taxonomy): domain Eukaryota; kingdom Metazoa; phylum Chordata; class Aves; order Phaethontiformes; family Phaethontidae; genus Phaethon; species Phaethon lepturus. The sequence goes on from NW_010551561.1 coordinate 62,791, forward strand.
GTAGCATAGACTTGGAGCTACAGGTGTTGAAGACCAGATATCCTGCATAACTTTTGGCCCCTCCACTGAAAATCCTAGGTCCCCAAAACAACATAGTAATAATAATGAATTTACATTCTAGGTATTTGAAAATGTAAGCGAATTTCACAACAAGGCATCCAGCTCTGCCGGTACACATCAATACAGACTTTTCAGATGTTTCATTTAACCCGAGTACATGCTCTCAAATTTTGCTCAACTTCAGCCGAATTCTGGCTGTGTTGTGTTTTTGCAAGGTTAATAATTGACAACTGAACTGCTGGATTTTCAACTGTACTTTCACAAATAGGTAAGGACCAATTCCAGCCCCTCCGGTGCACTTAGCGATAGCTTTGGGGGCGATGCATTTGGGCTGCAGCTGCCGGCTCCCAGATGCCTTATTACAACATACGTATAGCACAAGGAAGGTTATACTATTTTTGTGGCCTCTGGAGAGGCGCCGAGCTGCTTTGGAGCTGCCAGCACAACTCAAGAAACTCTTCCTCGTCAGCTAAGTCTGCCTGCTTTGTGCTGCAATGTAGAATAAAAAAGCCAGAAGTGGAGTCTAGTTCAAGCCTACGACCATTCCTTCTTTATAAAATAGCCTTTTGACAGAGGTTATTTCTACTTTTATGTCACACACGAGGCATGTATCTAGCAGGAAGGAGCACCACGGAGCCAATTTACTTTGCATATAATAGCATCTAAATTATTTAGAAAACAACCCAGAGACAATGTGGTTATACATACTTACCCTAATCCTATAAAAGCATATTGGGATTGCACCACCATAAAGGAAATTTGCTTTCTTACATATTGCCAAAGTTTCTTTTCTTCTTTTTGTGCTCATCATGTACAATCCTGTCCTCCAGAAAACCTACACGCACTCCAACTTTTTATTTCAGTATCAGTTTTCCCAGTCGTAGAAGGAACATTACGCTACACTCGCCCAAAGAGTAATGGACAGAGACATCTTGACTTTGACCCAGAAGACTATCTTCAGATCTCAGCACAAAAGGGTTTTTACTGCCATAGTAAGCAATTTCAGAATAAAGCAGAAGTTTACGGCTTTATCTGAGAAGCCACACACTGCATTATTGTACTTCAGAGAAAATACATTAGCAGAACAACATTCGGTATTATTGAGAGGAGGAGGGAGGAGGAGATCGCTGAACCAGTGCTTCCCAGCTGGCAGTGGAAGTAGCCAGTGGAAAAGCTGGAGCTGAACAAGCTTTGGTCTCTATTACCTAACTTAATAAAGGTAGTCTAATGTTATTAATCATCCTGATTACGGCAGAGGGAGGCTAAGAGCAGCTAAGAAAGGGAATGGGCTCTGTTAAATACTGTGCAAAGCGAGAACTACAGGACATGCATTCTCCAAGCAAAGCCAAATGCAAGTTGGATACGAAATACGATGCGGCCAGTTGGTGCGAAACGTCCCTCTAATCTCATTATTATTTATTTGCTAATCTTGCAATTGAATTCAGAATGAAACAACACAGTGCTAAGAAGTGAAAGGAAAAGAGGCAGAGGGGAAGTGGACCGAAGGGCCAGGAGCAAAAGGAACCCGTGTAACAGTGTCAGAGAGTGCCGAGGCAAAGAACAAGGCAGCTACAGCAGTACCTGTGGCTAACGAACATCTAACAACGGGGAGGAAAGTAAGGGCTAGCTGTGGAGAGTGCTTAATGGCACGTTCAGTGCCACCACCCCAATATGCAAAAAGTCCAGTCACCTGTGATTAAGCTTAATTCAGTAATTACATGGCAAAAAATCATAAAGCAAGCAACGGAATGGTACTTCTGCTATGAGAGAACTAACGAGTCTTGAGTAATCTATGTACTGCAGCTACGTCCAGCAGAAGAGACACGCTCGTTTCCATTCATTTTCATTTTCATTCATGGACTGAGGAGAGGAAAAAAATACTGATGCACTAAGGTTGAATATTTTAATACAGTCAAGAGTGCTTTCAGAGGCACTGCATTTCCAAACAAGCACCTCTAAGGCAGCCCCTCCGAGGGGGAGTTGTGTCTGGCTTTACTGAAGGTACCAAGAACGCTGGAAACCCAGTGACGTGCCTCATAACATCCGATGTCATTATACAGAGCCATACACATTCCAGAGGCACCCACTCATCCTCCCAACTACCGAACGTACCGACATTCTAACAAAAACGAAAGCGGGAACTAAGAAATAAAATACAACAATATACACAAGTGCCACGTAAAGCACTCATGTCAGCTGTCCCTTTTCAATGCCACCGACTGGCTTCTGCACCTGAGATTAGAAAACACCATTTGCTATACTGTCAACGGCAAAACACAACTGAAGGGAAATCATCCATGCTCTGAAACATTTCTCTAAAGAGAGGACTGTGAGTTCCAGCTCCTGTATATAAAATATATTATCTCATATACTATGATTATATATAAAAATACATACTATGTACAATGTGCATGTGATGTATAATTTATAGCAATATATATTGCTATAGTATATATGATGACATTTCTTTTAAGCCGACCACAGTCTCTATGCAGCAAAGCGGAGCAGTCACTCCTTTGAGAAACGATGGCAGTCAACTTTATATATGCAAACTATTAAGTTAGCAGGCTGAACGTTTGTATTCCGAGACATTCGCTTGGTACATCTCCAAGGTTCAGCACTTGATTTAACGTTTGGATTTTCTGCTAAAAAAACTGCCTGGTCACTTCTGCATTGCATTCGAGGTTTGAGTGCAGAATTTCTTTAATTATGGAACTGCTCCATTCTTTTATAAGCCTTAAGGTATTAAAGGATTGCAGACTACACAATCCAAAATACACATGAAGAGAAGTTCCCTGGAATTATCACATATGCTATTTCCAGTAATTTTGTCTTGAAAGAAGGGAAATAACCTCTATTAAGATACACACAATACACATGAACATCCAGAAGACAGATATAGTTGATACCCGGGAACATCTGCACCTGGATTCCACTTCCAGAGGAGGGTCTGGCCGGGAGGCTGCACGCACCTAAATTCCTCAGCCCAGGAAAGCAAAAAAAGCTAGAGCAATGCAGAGAGAAGGCAGGCTCAAAAGCCCACGACGCACACCTAGTCAAAATATTAAAAAAGGAAATCACCACCAAGACCACACTGAAAATACAGGAGACTACAGAAAATTCCTGATGTGGGGAGTCAAGATTTCAGTGTTTAAAAATTTATACTTATTACATAATTTATTATTAAATAATAAAGCAATTTCCTAGTGTTGTATCTATGCACATTTTAGTAGCAGTATGAGGTCATTCCATCAGACCCGCTTTTCCCATGAAAGATTCCTACACTACCACTAAGAGATTTTCTTTCTACGGACGGAAAAGAAACTCCGTCCTTTCCAGGCTCGCTTTTCACTACAGGGAGGAAAGAAGAACATGGGACACCTCATATGATTTTTGAAAGCGAGGAGACAATCCTCATATCATAATTCAACAACTCCAGAGCAGTTCAAGTGCAGCTAAATGTGTTTTCTTTAATCACCTGATCGGCTCAGAAAGCACACACAATGCAGAAAAGGTTAATATTAACATTGAAAATAATGCCCAAATGGTTTTGGCTAGCTTTGTTCAGGAAAACAAAGAGTTCCCTGAGCATATTACCTCAATTTTGCAGGGTTTAAAACTGCCTTTTCAAGAGGACTGCCTATGGAGTATTTCATCGAAGCGCTCATTTTGAGCCACTCCATTATTCCGTTTCAGAGAAAATGACTTGCCATCTATAGAAGCGTGTTCAAAGGAATTTAAGTCACAAGACATTTCTATTATCCATGGGATGAAACACAGGTCTCTCGTGGTAATGTGGAGTATCTGATTTTAGCTAGAGGTGTGAGCTGCAGTCATGTGAGAAGCAAAGAACTAGGTGCTCTGAGCATGAAGTTGGCTAGCTGAAACGCTGCTCCTTGCCCAACAAGTAAGCACTCACAAGCATTGCCATATTTAAAGAACACTGTTGTCTGCCGTCACCAAGCTTTCTGAAGGAGAGGAACACGCACTGAATTTTCCCTAGGCCTCACTCCATTTTCTCTGCCATCTTCTGTAGCAGACATAAATGGACCTATCAGAACAGACATAATTAAAGTGGGTGAGAGAAATGGCAAATCTGACGTTGATGTGCAGTCCAGAGGATATGAAAAGCTTGTGGATGAAATTAAAGCAGCTGGACGAAACCCGAGGTGCTTACTGAACGACTGCAAAGGAACATGACATTAGCAGAAATGTCAGCTGAAGACGTGCCCGTTGTATCCCTCAAAAAGCCCAAACTCCTAAGCCAAGTAGATAGCCAAGTTTTAAGCCTTTTCTCCTGTGGTATGCTTCCTTTATTGGGACCATTAACCAACAGGCATCTCAGGGCTATGCTGAGTAAGCCCTTTCAGTGGGGAAGAACTGAATTATATATTTCTTAATACTTAATATCCACTCTCTAGTGAAAATTACAGGCAGCTGGGGAGAATCTGTCATAACTTGTTCTCCTGAGTTGTTTAAATCGCTATTTATTTTATTGTGAAAAATCACTGTGATTTCAAAAATGGCCCAACTACCCACTTCCTCGACATTCCCCATCACCGAGTATTGCAATTGGCGGTTAAATGTTGTATTTTCACAGATTAATATTTACTATCACTCCAGTGCCAAAAAAGAGTAGAAAGAGCCGCATAACGTCTGTAGTGACTAATGTAGTTAATGATATAGTCTTTCTATCTGTTAATGAATTATACAAAGTGTTCTAATTTTATAAACTAGTGCATTATTCAAAGTGGCTCAGAAACCTCTTAGGGCAAAAATAATTCAGCCTGAAAAGGTCTCCAAATTACTTGGTTTCCCTTTGCCTGTGGTTGTATCTTTCATATAGTGCATGAAAATTCACAAATTCCTATTATTTTAATGTCCTGCATGACTTACTAGAGCCTTTATAAAAACAGGGAAATAGCATTCCTTAAAACTTTAGGAGGAAAACACAAGAAATTTGAAGATGGCAATGAAATAAATACATTTCTAGGTGAATCAGAAAAGGACAAATATGTAAAATTTATTTCTGAGACTTTTGCTCTCTGCAAATATATTCAATAAAGGATGTGCCAATTTTAAAACAAGCTAATGCAATCTCTCCTTGCAAAGGTTGTCCTTGAAAGCCTATCCTTAGAAGTCAAATTCTTACGCTATACTCACTTGCTGGCGTCAGGGTGTTCGTGAAGGTAAAGTCTTCCCAAGCTCATTGTGAGAATTCAAAACCTGGCCATGTTTTTTTATTTCTATGCTCATTCAAAAGCTTCATTCACTGTGAAATATTTACACATCTGTCAGAGACTTCTATGCACAAGGGCCAGAACTGTGCGAAACAAGTTTTAAAAGACTCCAACCTGTCAGAAAAAAGAGTTTTTCTGGAGCACGGAGACTGAGGAACATGGCTCTGGGCCGTTTGCCAAGACTGCGGCAGGATATGCCAGCTATTCCTCTGGGCCCCGGAGGAGTGAGGGTATGGTTACGGTACAATCCATTGCTGAGGCCCTGAACGCTGCTGAGACCTGCTGGGAGCTGGGAACAAGCTGCTTCAGCGTTTGCAGAAGGGGATTTTTGCAGGGACGGCGAAAGCGCGAGACGCTATCTGCTCTTACTGTTCTTGCCATGCCACGCGCCGCAGCAGTCACGCTCGCAGTCCCACAGCACGTGTGGCACGCGGTTGGCACTATTCATTCAAGCCAGGCTTGTTCCACCCTGTTTTCAAACCCCTTTCTGCAAGAGCCCGTCTGTATTTTGCTGGTGGCTCCTTTGGCTTCAGGACAATCCAAAACCGGGAGGATCTCAAACACAGCCTAAGTTCAATTTAAGATGAGATCTATGCCATGTCACATAGAAACACGTGGTACAGAACACGTGTTCGTCTTCTCCACTGAAGAAAACAGAAGCTGAAGAAGGCTACATGGTACTGGGTGAAGAAAAGTTTGCACAGTCCAGCATGCTGAGGTGAACTTGAAGGCTTAGCAACGCAGAAGGAAACTTTCGTATTACTGTCACTAAAAGATACATTCTTCTTCGCCTCTCCAGCCAACACCAACACCTGACACTTTTGGAAAGCTAGATCTTAAGTGCAAAGCAAGCAGACTCCTCTATTATTCTTAGCCCTAGGAAATGGAGTCCCTGCGAATACCGACTATTGCCTGAACAACTTTAATTAACGTTTCTGACATTAGAATCTATCAGAGCTGACTTACGCGTGGCTCAAAACAGAGAGAGAAAAGGGGAGCATGTCCTAAATCTCCAAAAGCAAATCCGTCGATATTTTTCCCTAGCCCAGTGAAGACATGAGCCATTTAAAGACAACACACTTCTGTTTCGATGAGTGATTATATCATCAACCCTAATGTATTTTGGCCGCCGTGGAGAAGTAAAGGTATGACAACAGTCAGGACAGAACAGAGCCGCTGAAATCTGAGAACTGCCATTCATCGCTGACTGAAGTGACAGAAGAATACAAAGATTGTTTTTAAACTATTTTCTATAGTATTCCCATATTGTCTAATTCATGGTTATATGCCCAATGACACAAAATATCGAAAATTGCCTTTGTCTTACAAAAAGAAGCTAAAAGTGAAAACCTGACTCCTGGAAGCTGACGATGTTGTGGTATATGAGCGCTATTAAAACATATTTTATCAGTAAGATTTTAGCTGGCTTCCAGTATGATAAAATACTTCACTTTTATTGCAAAGCATTAATGTTTCCAATTACGCGTCCCCTCATCACAACATTTTATACCTGCTAGGCCTGAATAATGACACCCTGTTACCAATTTTTTTGCCATTAAAGTTTTAGGTAGTGATGTTAGTGGTATTAATTGTACCAGTATAAATTTTCTAAATTCTGCTTTCCCTTACAGCTACATCACCCAAATAAAATCATAGTGAAGCAATACAGCTCACTGAGACACACTGCCTCCACCTTTTGGAGAGGCACTTTATTCGTTTTAGACCCCGGATTTTGACAGATGCAGGTTCTGTGCTCAGTGTTTGGAGGCTCCGCTATGGTCTGTATCAGGGGCAGCTCTGAACCTAGCTTGAGCCTGCAAAGTGAGCAAATGCGCAAGCAAAGAAGTGCTGTACCTCTGCCTTCTCCAGAGGAAGGGCAAAACGTGGATTTGGGGGGCTGTCACTCAGGCAGTTGCGCTCCCCATCAAAACACCCGCTTGCTCATTTTCAAGTCTTTTGACAAAAAAGGAGATAATGGCATAAAGGGAGCATTCCCTTTAGCTGAATCTAAACACAAAACCAGTGAATTAACTGATATTTGTAGAGTAAATAAATTTATTACCTTATGAGTTGATCTTTGTTTTGTTCCACAAGGGTGGGAGGAACATTAGAGACGATGACTTGCATATCCAACTGATTGACCACAGACACCTGGAAACAAAAGAGCGACATTCAGTTGGCACTCCCACACGTCACATCCTCCCTATACAAAAAGAATGGGATAATTACTTTCCTGCCTTCATAGCCATGCCCTGATGTATGGATTTATCTTCTTTTTAATTCCAAATAAGAGAGCTGGGGAATCTTGCTTTGCTCGGCAGCCAAAACCAATAAACAACAGGCAAAGATTTAACTGGAACCGTAATTGCAGGACTGCATCACCATTACACCTTTTTAAGGGAGGGACTACGAAACCCGTTCTTCGTAGTTTAGACTTTACTTACAGATTCATGGATCTCCCACGTGCCATATTCAAAATCACTTAAGAGCAGAAAATCCAACCTTGGAAATATGCAGTTTGCACCAAAGTAAATGCAAATACCAGATTAATTCAACTAAATCAATGACACTTTGTTTGAAAATCACAAAGGAAATCGTTCATCTATTTTGAAGTCATCAGTGTTAAAGTTATTTTAATTTCCAATGTTTTTTGGCTTCTCCTTCTATATGGCATAACCGGTGCATAACCGTATGCTTTGACAATTGCACTTTTATTTAAAAGGGCAGGACATGAAAAATGCCTCATTAATACACTCAATACTTGTGTGCTTTGTTTCAAAAAAAAAAAACCTACAAAAAACAAACCCCAGGATTCCACAAAAGAACCATCTGACCTCAGAACAAATCTCTCACATTAGCATTTTCTACTACCACAGCAACATAACTCTTCTGTTTCTCAGCCACAGGTTGGGTCGTCAGTGTGCAGAAGGGACTACACGCATGCATCAGATTCAGCAGAACTGGCAAACTCTGTTTCACATCTCCTGATCCAGTCTCTTTGAGCTATTTTTATCTCAAGAGAAGGCTGCCTTCCAGTAAAATGATTGCACACTTTTTCCTCCCTTTTAAGTATTTCTGCACTTTGTGATAGTTCTCTTGACCCGCACACCCAACCTCCCCTATAGGTTGTGAAAGGAACAGTTACTTCCCATGCTGGTGGAGAAAATAAAACATTTCTTAAAACGTGACTCTTGTCCATATAGGCATGACAGCAAATGTTCTAGCCCAGACCTATACTCCCTATAGAGGGTTCTGGAGGTAAATTTGGAGAAGTAGGACAATGTTAAACCCAAGAAATTTAAAAGATCAAAGTTAGCTCATTCAGTTCTAAAAGAAAAAAAACCAACCCCTGATTTTCAAAAGAGAAGTCTGAGCCCTGTAAGCACTTCAGCAGACAAGCTATAATATACTTTCACATCAAACGCTGATTCACCAGCTTTGAAGCTTAATTCAACTTTAAATATTTAAATGTTCTTGAAATGTCATCAGCTGCACTGATCAGCACGTACAGACTTCTGTGTAAGAAAAACAGAATTATTATGAACTCACAATAAATTTTAGACTAAGATCATTGAAAGGAACTCTAAGGCAATGAACAGTTTAATAGAATTAACTACACCAGCCAATTCAAGCAACCACTGTGCACCTACGTACCGAGTATTGCATAAATGCAACGCTTAAAAAAAGGCAATAGTTCTTTTGATATTCAAGGAATCACAGTTATGACTACTGTTCATATACAAAAATATAAACAAACACACATTCACGACCAGCTATAATTAAACAAGGGTGTTGATAAAAAAATCAAGAAACAGTTAAGGTTTCCACAGTAACATTAACTTGCTTGCTATGCAAGGCTTTGTAAAGGCTTTCAGTTTTCAATTATTAAAAATAGCATTAAGTTGAGGAACTAAGTCCAATTTAACTACATCGTAAGAAAAGCTGTGGGGAGAAACTGTTCCCTTTCACTCGAGGAGAGACGGAAGCATGCTGGGAGCAGAGGTGGAAGGTGTGGGAAAGCAAAGGCACTTCCTGAGGCACCACTGTCACCGCTCTTTAGAAGCTTTTTGGGGTACAGTCACCAGGGATCATCTGACCCACCGTTCCCTAGAAAGCTTTTGCTACTTCTAGTCTACTGAGCAGAAACACAGCCAGGTCCTGTGATGCTAAATAGCAGGCACCAGCCTAAATTACAGGGCTGGAAGTCAGCATGTTCAGAAGTCTCATGTCCGTAAGTATCTGAAGAATACGTTGCGGAGAACTAGGAAAGTTCCAGGTTGAGTTAAATAAGCAGCACAACAAACTGGAAGTTTTCAGCAGAGGCAGGGAAAACATATAATTGTTGATAACCACTAGCCCGTGAGCGATATCCCCTTGATCCCATGCTTCATTCACGAGGCACATTCCAATTTTTAAATCAAGCAAGGCAGAGCCCACACTCAGTCTCGATCGTTATACGGCATCAATGGATTCCTGGGAGTAGCTTATGCTGGGAGCTGAATGAGGAAGGGGCCTTGGGACCCCCCAAGCCCCAACAAACATTTGATGGTATCATAGTGAATATTCACTATCCACACTTACTTAGTACCTTTTAAGTGCTTACTTGCAGCAAACATATTTTAAAATGTAATTTCTTATTTCTTTCTTTTACCTCAGAGAGGCTAAAAAGGGAAATTCCCTCAGACGGAACCAAACTGCAGATCCACAGATGTCACATGGACTGTCCCCTGCATCTTCCCCCACACCATGCTCTTTTGCACGCCAGTAATTAAATTCATTTCCCTTGTCTCTGTGCACATCTTGAGCTTGTACTGGAAGGAATTAACACCTCCCAATCTGAGCACCTGACGCCGCAGTGAGAGCAGGATCAATTCTGTTCAAATCATGAAGCCCAGGAACAGCTTAGTCTAGTTAGAAAGGATCCTCACGTACGGATCATGCCCAGTGCAAACCCAAACCTTCATGGTGGGATGGCGTCAGTCTGTAATTGTATCTACAGCCACCCTAAGCTTTCACGCCTTGCTCAAAAACACTGTACCGGAATGCTCATCACTCACTCAGACAACCTAAAGATGCCTCTATAAATTAATGAGACATACTTCACTTTCTAATTTTAATGTCGATACCTTCTGGCTATATTTTAATATACTATTACAGCATAAATTGCATGAGAATGCCCTATCGGTTTGGGAGGTCAAGCATGAGGACATCATACATTATGTTTATTTGCCGAATTCCTGCATAACTCAATATACCAAGTATTATGGCTATCATCTGTATCATTTGACAGTGTTCCCATGAACTAGATAATGCACTTCATCCCCACGACATTATGCTAATATTAATCCAATCCATCAAGTTATATGGGCTTTAAAGAAATTTAGCTTTGATGGTTTCTGTGACTGGACTAAGTCAGTGTCCTTTACTCAGCACAAAAACATGAGCTCAAGGCCTAAAGCTGGTGCCATTTTTGACACGTTGCTTCCCCGAAAACTTAGTGTCTCAGCCCAAAATTATTCCTTGCGTCTCCCTTACAGACACGAGCAACTAAGCCATGGCAGCCTTGGCTCTCCTCAGTAAGTCAACTGACTTCTAGCTTCCAGAGACTGTTTGCTCAGCTATTTGCCTGCACTGCAAGCCAGACACACCAGATCTAACCCCGACCCAGAAGCTACGCGCTCACGTTAATACAGAGCACAGTCCGAGTTAGCAACCTTTCAGTATTAATGGGGGTTTAACGCCATGCTAACCCCGCTTCACCGCTTTGGTACGGGAGCTGCACCTTCCTGGCTTAGCGAATAGGTGGAGACGACCTGTAAATGCTTGTGTCCGACCACGCAGATGTGACCCGCTTTATACTTGCAATGCACAAAACCAGCACTTTCTTTGCTGCCACCTGAGCCCAGAAGACCCAGAACATAACTTAGGTCCACGTTTAATGAAAACGATTAGAATCTAAATTGAACCATTAACAACGGCTCATTGAATAAGTAAAATACTGACCATCATGTCTAGAGTGGCAACTGAGATCAGTATCTCTGCCGTGAAACATGAACACGTTTCAGATGGTCATAAATGGTTTTGGTTAAAAAAAAAAAAAAAAAAAGGCAGCTTTATTTCAGTGACTTAAAAAGATTAAGTACACATAGTTTATGGCCTTCCTACAGGTCTGCCTGGAATTAAACTTTACGTGGTGTTTGAATTTCCTCAGGAGTTATTCCATAAAGATAATGCCTGGCTCATACTTACAAGTACTTCTGCTTTGCTGCTCAGTCCTTTTCCGTAATTGTCAGTTGCAATGACCTGAAACTTGAAATAGGATCTTCTCATGTTTTTGAACAGCATAGCAGTTTTTATTAGCCCTGTGTAAGCTTCAATCACAAAACCTTCTTTACCATCCTTGATTGGTGGAATGATGAGTCTGTACTGCATGGCACTGTAATTCCCAGTGTCTTTATCATGAGCCTAATAGGAAAAAGAAAACAAGCAAAGGCAAATAAAGTAAATATGCATGCAAAGAATCATTAACCTTGTCCTTTATAAATAAAGTTGCATATTGGTCCAGCCAATTCTTCCGCTCTGACATTTAAAACATTAGATCCCGGAGAGCAGATATTGCTATTACTTTAAATGGTTCATTTAACTTTGCTGCATACAGTTTTGCTTTTCCAGCAATTTCTTTCTCCTGGGTTGGCACTACTGCTCCAGAAAAAAAAAAGGGAAAAAGAAAAAAAGAGAAGAAAAATATAAATGGACTTTACAAGTCTGCAACAAACTGAACAGGTAAGAACAGCTTAATTCTGAGAAACCTCCACTGCTAAATTCTTGTTGACAAATATTAAATACCAAAGAAAAAAAACCCCAGCAACGCATTCACAAACTTACACAAGAAGGTCCTCCTCCTTCTTAGCGACATTCTGCACCCTCATTGATTGAGCACGTCTATTTTTGGAATAATTATTAATGAAAAAATGAAAAAAAAAAAAAAAAAAAAGGGTAAAGGTCCTGCAGTGCTGCACAACGGACCTGATGAGAGGTCCGGGTAGGACACATGGCTGCCCTGGCGTGCTCCCGCTGCTGAACTGCCGCCGAAGCAGGACGCAGTCCTGCTGTCCGTCAGGCAGCCCCGGGAGCTGTTATTTCACCTCCCGGTGCCCGACAACCCCGCACGGCCCCGTTCCGGCCTCTCCAGACCTACTCCTTCGTACAAACCATGCTCCTGCTCAAAAGGCAGTGCCCGCTGTCAGGCGGGAGTGTTTCTGAGGACCCTTAGAATGCTTTCATGTGCTGCGTCTAGGACGGGGTCAGCGAGACGGTAGCTAATTACCGCCTGTACGTTTGCCCACTCATTAGGCTTGGGCACTGCCTCAGCGTCTGGGACACTTCGGCATCTATTAGCAGGCTTTTATCGAAATATTGGCACAACTTCTTAAGCCTGTGGCTTCACCTCATGTTGGAGAAAAAACACCCTTAACTTCAAAAAGGTGCAGGTCTGTGTAAAATCCACACTTTGCTACGACTTAAAGCCAGTAAGGGTAACCACACTCTGGTCACGGTTTAATGGCAGTGTGAAGGCTTGTTTACCATGATATGCCACTGCCATCTAAAAAAGCATTATCAGTGCAAGGTCGTTAAGCCTTCAATAGACGGCTGTTAATCATCATTAATTGTTTCCTCACCAGCAGTGAACAAGTTCTGTAAGGTGGAAACTTTTACTAACTCCTGTTTTGTCTTCATTTCCTGATAATTTTCAGGGAATACCAGCGAGGAGACACAACAAGCGAGTCCACGCAGCACAGGGATTGCATTGGGCACCATCAAGAGATACCCGTGCCAGACAAATGATCCAGGTACTCAAAACTGGACATTCTTTCCATGCTACTCCGGCTGCTATAAGACCAGATGGAACAGATAGAACTATACAGCGCTTAAGAAATAATATCTGGGCCGGTTTAGCTAGGGGTAGCAAATGAGTTTCACACAGCACACCAATGTGCCCAAAAGATGAGCTCCCTCAATGACCCTGGCTGACACTCATCATGGAGATGGAATTGTTTAAAATGGTCCTTTGTAAATGTTTTGTTTTCCTCTGAATTGACAAAGCTTTATCTGGCTTGGCTGCGAAAAGCGTAAATAGAAAATGTGTTAAAGTGCTTTTGTTCTCTGGTTCTGTAGCTTTTTGTAAGGCTTTTAAAATCAAGATTACTGCCTCTTGGGTGATCTCAAACCCCTTTATTAGCATTTTTAGGAAAGATGGGGCACGTTAAAAGCTTTCTGGAATTCACCCCTTTCCGTCCGTCAGTAAAGGTAAAGCTATCGGTGAGCTTTTCCAGAGCACTCCTGCTACCCAAGTGGCGTGGGTAACTACAGCCCCAAAACATCACGGAGCCAGCAGACAGGAGCTTGACAGGTAGATTTTCAGGACTAGGCTCATTTTTGACTTTCCTTTTGACAAGTAAATTGCTGAAGGAACAAATAAATCTGAAGGCGTGCTACACGGCACAGGGAAGCGGCTGTACCTAAAAATGAGGTTGATCCGCAAGTGCCAGCAGTCATCGCTATTTGAGAGACAAATGTCAGTGCTCAGCACCGCGCTCAAGTCAGCCCTTTTAAGAAATGCATAAATGCCTAAATTACGGAACAGGTTACATTCATTGCTCCAGCAACCGCAGCGACTTCAGTGACCTTACTGGACTCTCACTCCCACCGCGGTTTCATCTGAGGTATTCTCAAATTAGTGCGTTGTGGTGGGTTATCTTGGCCAGCCGCCCGAGGCCCACCCAGCTGCTCTCTCACCCCCCTCCTCAACACGACAGGGGAGAAAATAAGATAAAAAAGCTCACAGCTTGAGGTGAGACAGGGAGCTTACTTATCAATCGCTGTCACAGGCAAAACAGACTCAACTTGAGGAAAATTGATTGCATTTACTGCCATATGAAACAGATTTGGATGATAAGAAACAAAGACAAAAATTAAAACATCGCCTCAGCTGTGCCTGGCCACGGGGCTGTTGGAACCATTTGTGCCCGGCCCAGGACAGCACCAGCCTCACCTCAGAGACCCCTCAGCCCCTGCCTGGGCACGGGCACCCTGCACACATCTGAAAATCAAGTATTTCACTTCAAGTACCTGTTCTTAACCAAATGCAAAGGAAATCTTAAAATTACAACTAAACGATTCCACGTGATTACTATTACTACTGAAATTACTCTCACTAAAGAAACATTTAAAGCTGGCATGATAACAGAAATAAAACATCCTTGAAAATATGCAAACTGTAGGTTAGAGCGACATTCAAAGTAGCTTCTCTTGGTGCTTTTCGGATGAATTTTGCCTCTGTGTTCTAGGAGAGCTTTACAACCTCCATGTACTCAAAAAAGAGATCAGGAAGCCTCTGCCTGTAGTAGCAGGGGATAACATCTGGTGCCACCCATCCAGAAGATCACCTACACGTTGCTCGAGAGACTAAAAGGAAACCTCTTCGGAAATGATTTCATGGTGATGCAGAGCAGGTAACTTTTAAAAATAATCGCTGCTTTGCCTCATACCTCACAAATCACTGTGTACGTGCATCTAAGACCAGGCAAGTGCAGGTTGTACAACATAGCCCAGTTTAAAGCCATGAACAACATACAAGAGGTCTATGTCGGCAAAAGCCACTGGCTTATCCAGACTCAACTTTGCATGTTGGTAAATGGAGCTGGGGGAAAAAAACCCACAACCCGTAACCACAACACAGCATGTGTTTTGGCACAAGGCACGTAGGCACAGGTAGCAGAGCACTATCTGATCTGGCTCCTTTGGGGTCTTCACCGTAGCGAGACAGGATTTACAGCGACTGCCCGGCTTACTGCCAAAGGCTCCCTGGAGGTGCCCTGCGAGACGAGCACTGCAGCCGTTCGATAAAAAGCCAATTTCTTTGTTAAAATGGATTCATTAGACTTGTTCAGCTGGGCCATAAGCCTATCATTTTTTTAATATTAAGAAATTTTATTTCAATAGAAAGATACGACTTTTAATAGTAAGTTTGTTTCAGTAACAACAGACATCAATCTCACCTTCAGTATTTCACGCTTGTATCTGTGTGCAACTAAGGACAAACAAAATTTGGATCCAAATTTGGGTATCAATATTGCAGGCACAGACATTAAACAGAGTCAGCCTTTCTGAACAATCGTCGCCCTACTGTAGTTGCTTAGACGTAACTAATACGTAACAATAATAATAACAATAAAATAACGTAACAATAAGCCTTGACGTTGAGTTTAATGCAAGAAACTCCAGTGGAAGAGGCATTTTGAAATTTTAAGCATGCAGCCTCTAAAATCCTGCCATTCAGATGCCCAAAGCTAGTTAATTTTCAGAACTTCTGAGAACTCAGTGGCACTCCAGAGGAATCAGTGGCCTCGGTATCATTACAGTTCAGGCTATTTCCATCCCAGAAACCATCTACACACAGATGAACAAAGCCAGGTGCAAAACAGCCTGAGGAACTCGGAAGAATCATCAGATTTCAATTTCAAATATTTTGAATTTGTTGTCTCTATTTCCCCCCTTTTCACCACTATTTATGCTTTGATCAAACCTAACGACACAGTGCAACATTCAGCTTTGCAGGACCGCCAGAGAGAGCTTGTGAGCTGCTGACATTAATGTAGCAACTTCTTTAATACAGAGTAAGGATGTTTGCTATTTTTGTAATTTGTCCTGAAGGTAAATATTTTTGACACTTCATTAGGGAGAGATATATGACATCTCAAGAGTTGCGTTATGACTGTCAAAGAAGAGAAAGAGCTATACTTAATCTTAATATTACAGCAGTATATCTTCCTTTTGTCGTGTGCAAGAAATACAGATGTCTCCTAAATTTTGCTATGATTGAGTTGCTATGATTGAGCTATGATAAATATGTATGATTTAGGCATTGCCAGGCCAAATTCACCCCCCTGCAGCTGAGCGTGAGCGCACCCACACAAATGGAGTTTCGTTGGCATCACCGGGCGCTGCCTCCAGCCCTCACCCATCCTCTCGCCCGGTGGAAGAGGTGCAGCTGCTGGGGTGCTCCCTAACCCCACCACAAAAGCACATTGCACCAGCCAGGTATCAGCTGAAACATGCTGCTCGAGGCCCTAACATTGAGGATATTTACCACAAAGTCATTACCAGTTACTTTTTATAACTTTATTGGCCGCTATCTCTCTTGGAGCAAAAAGACCAGTACGCCAAGCGTTCTTGGTGTACACGGACTGCCAGCACGACTCGCAGCAAGTCATTGGAAACGTTAGAATTCCTGGCACTGCAGAGGTAGCAGAGACGGACGCTGTCGGCGCCGGGTTCGCTCTCCGATAAGTGATGTCTAATTCAGCCCGGCACTGCGGCAGCGGCAACAGGATGAAGGGTACAGCTGCTTTGCTGCCGACAAAAAGTGCTTTTAACACATCGGTTGCCTTAAAACAGAAAGGGAGCAGCAGGGTACTTTGGTTTTCAGCTTTAGGAAGACTGAGAGGGAATAAAGAGTTATCCCCACTATGGAAATATATAGGACTTACTAGAGCTGAGTCAGGCTGCATGTCTGGAAGGCAAGAGATGAAAATATATGAGCTGAAAACTAGGAGTGACAGAGATCCCTTGAGTGGTGCCTCTGTAGCCAGTTACGGTTTGTCCTAGCGTACGCGTTTTTTCCGGTGTAACTAACACAAGACGTGGGTCGCATTTGAGCGCTTCACCCAGCAGCTGTCCCTGGAGGCCACCCAACTAGCCCACAGCTAACAATTTGGTGGAAAGAGGTCTGTACAGGACGGTAACTTGGAGGAGCAGATGCCAGGAGAGGCAAAGCTGCAGGACTCTGAGGCAGTTCTGTGGCAACAGGAAGCTGATGAGCATGAGTTCAAAAGTGCTAGAGGTGGGTAACGGCATAAAAGAGCACAGTAGTGAAGAAATATGGGAGGGGAAGAGGAAAACTGCAATAGCTACAACAAACGTCCTGGCTTAAGTGTCGGTAAATCACAAAGTAAAACTGCCTCTATAACAGTAGAATGGCAGATGTGGCTTCAGAACTGAAAATATTCAACAATCTGTAAATTCCTACCGGCAAAAGTGGTCTTGTTCTCAAAGCTATTTTATGTGCCAGCAACTGATTGGAAACAGTTGAACCTGCCATCTGCTAAGTGGCACTAAGCTAGGAAGAAGAAAAAAACCCAACAGCCCAGTCCCATTTATTTTACATGCCCTGTTAGCAACCTCAGGCTCATGATTAAGGGTGACCCTGCTAGGGAGACTGGAAAACATTTAAAATTAACAATTGCATTTAACTAGTTTGAATTTAGCTCACGCTGAGAACGATAAAAACTGTAATCGTCTGATGATTATGCAATAGCTTCAGGGGCTACGGTTAATGAAGATTTCGATGTTCATCCCAAACAAGCCACCAAACATGTGAGCCTACCGGCAAGTTTGGTGACGGTACCAGTGTTATCGCCACATGGCATTGCTTTTACAAGTCTCTCCGGGTGAGGGCATAAGTGCCCCGCCGCAACGCTGCGGCTGTGCGGCCACGTAGTTGCGCCTCACACCGCGATATTCCCTGCGGAAATGTGCAGATTTGAGAAATGTCAAATAATCACCTTTCGTAAGGGCTGCATGGAGCCAAAGATTAATTAACGCAGGTTTTAAATGCTTCGTTTGTTAGGCATACTTAACAAAGGTACGACAACGAAGAGGAAAAGAAGGGACTCTGCTAGGCATACTGCCGATCATTGCCCACCCATGCCGAGTAAACCCCAGCTCCACGGAAACTTCTAAGAAATACAGGTAGTAAGGAAAAAAAGTGAATGAGAACTGTTCAATTTTTCCTCCAATGGTGTCAAAAAACCTGAGCTCTGGAAACATGGATCAATTTTGATAGGCTGTCTCATGGGAAAAAAATGTTGAATGAGAGGTGTTTCCAAACTTGTATTTTGAAAAAAAAATTAGAAACATTGGTTTTCTAGCATTTTCCTGCTATGCCAATAGCGGTTAGCGCTCGATACAGCAGTTTACATGTATGGGCTGCAAGGGAATGCAGATCACGCTGCTGATCCTCCACGGGATGGGCACGATCCGGCACTGCGAATGCTCCAGGGGAACGCAGGAGGTATACCTGCAGGAGGTATTTTGGAAGGCTTGTGCAGGACTCACAGAAACAACATCGTAACTGGCATAAACTAATACTACATTTGAAAAAAATCACAAAGGGTAGTAGTTTTCCTGAACGCTGCCAAAAGAAAACAACAGTACTGTTTTTAATAGTGAAAAGTACAAAACTTAGCAAGCCAGCGTATGATTCTAGAGTTACGTTCTGTGAAAGACATTATCTGTGTGCTTGGAGTTACTGTAGTATCATTCGTAGCAGGGCAAGCAGCTTCCTGTCAGAGGCCAGATGTTACAGCAGATGTGCGTGTTTGAGGGTGTGCTGCTGTCACTGCAGATAGGCTTCAAAGTAGATTTTTACTTCTGCCAAGTATGTTTTCTCCCTCTGGATTACTCTCTGTGATTCATCAATCATATGCTAACTAATAAAAGGTTGTGACTGGCAAAGCAGTTCATTTTTACAAGGAAGACGCTCTCCTGTGTACATGCAAAAGCAAAATGAGGGAAGGGGAAACTTTGAAAGCTGCCTCAAGGTGCCAAGGGTTGAATCTCACTCTTAGAGAACTTGCCACTGTGAAGATCTACCTGTCACCCCAAGGAAGAAGGAAATACCAAGAGAAATCTAGCAGTTTAGGCGTGAATAGAACATAACTGGAGATTTAACATGGATAAATGCACCTGGGCAAAAAAGTAACCCCAGTATTGTCTCTATATGTAACACATAACCACACCCAGGAATTTTAAACCTTTATTCTACCAGTCGCTTTAGTTCAGCAAGCAACTGCTAAAGAGAGACTGCTTTCAAGGATTATGGCTAAGTAAAGAGTAATCCCTGTTCCCCTGTGTGTCATTAGGGTAAAGACCTGCAGCAGAAAATGGCTTTATTTTGCTGCTCTGTATATTAAGATATTCCAACAGTAACAAAGGATGAGGTTCCATTATGAAGCCTATCAGAAAGGGGCACAAAACACAGACAAAGTCTGAAGTGAAAATCTGATCAACCATATTGTAAGAATCAAGTTTCCTTCAGGCTGTAACTGCACTTCAGACTCCACTGGCTCCTATTAGCATCATCAAACCCCTGCGCTGGCTTCATATTAGAGCCACTTCTATCAAATACGGGTCAGCCACTTCCCGAGACTTTGATTCACCGGCATTTATTTTGGGAAGCTTCCTTTTCTGCAAACATTTTCAGTTAGAAAAACCCCCTTTATAAACTTAGGAGTAATTCACAAAAAAGCCTCTCGCTTTCTTTACTAGAATTAGCATCTCTGGTATTTCCTCATTTAAATGCACTTTAACAAATAAAACTAGAGCGATTAATGCTGTAACAGAAAATGTTTAAAAAGAAAGGGCTAATAACACACCATTATAGTGAAAAGTCAATTCCCGCTAGTAATTTCCCTAAGGATTGTGTTGATTTTGGTTTTGCTTTTATACAGCAGATTCAAAATACTGTGTGTGTGGCTAAAGAAAGTCTGGTTCTAATTCCGAGGGGAAAAGCAGGAGTTATATGAAAATACCACTGGCAAAGCAAAATAACTAAGTCTAATATAATGAAATGCAAAGCAAATCTCAAACCGCAAAATTAATAAATTAGTAGTTGTATTACCTCTGTTTTTAATTAACATATTCATAAGAAAAAGCACGAAAAGGCCCTTAATCATGGAAATGGGCTGTTATATATGTTAAAAATTCTGGGGAAAAAAGGAGAATTGCAGAAAAGGGAAGAGAACGTACAACGCCAGTCCCCATCAGGACTGCCCGACACCTGGAACCTTTTCCTGAGCACCACCAGAACCGTAACTAAAGCGATTATCCAGCTTGCTGTTCCGGCCGTCCCACCGCCGCGGGTGCAGCGCAAGGGCTGCAGCGTGAAAGGGAAACCCAAATTACCAGCAACCGAGAGGTCCTGCAGCTGTCCTACCACCATGGCTTCTGACTACCCTCTGGTCTTGCACCAAACCACCAGCCTGGGCTCGAAAGATCTCATCTGTGCGTTGTTTATCCTTGACAGGCTTTGGGGGAAATGGGCGGGCTTAAGAAGCCGGCTGTGTGAAACTGCCTGTAGATTTGAGACGTGATAATCGGCCTCAGCTATCATTTCAAGAGAAATGGTATTTAACACAGCTCCACGTTTCCTGCAGAGCTATTATCGATATAAACACGGTCTTTAAGATGCAAGGACTAAAGCCTTGGTTAAAAGGTTCCATTTGAATAAATATATTCCTTTTATTTTTTTCTTAGAGACATTAGTACTTATCAGCTTTCAGAGGACACTAGCCTTAGAACAGTCATATTCGTACAGAATAATTCATATAGTGTATCATTAACCAACTTAATTCTAATTAAAAGTGACTTTTTAATAATGAGCTGTGGCATTCTTCTGAGCTCAAGCTTCCTTTTTATCTTCTTACAGTAGATCTTTCTGAAAGTCTAGAGCAAGACAACACATTACCCTATTCTAAAAGGATTTTATATTCTAATGAATATACTTAAAAGAGC
>NW_010551561.1:83754-88190 GCF_000687285.1 Phaethon lepturus
AGCAAAACTGCTGCACCTTACAGAGCTTGGAGAAGCAATCTATAGTATTTGCCTTAGTCACATATCTAACTGTTTTGATGATGAGAGAAGTGTTTATCCAGTATTTTATTGGCCTATTTGACTCTAAATTCAGTTTGTGCATAAGATTATGTACTCAGTACAAGTTTTCTTCTCTCCCTGCCTTTTTTTTGGTGTGCTTGGCCCATGGCAGTTAGATTATTTCTTGCTCCCAGTGCTACTCGTTAGGCTGCACGGCGTAATTAGTGCCAAGACTGGGGTGCCTTACAAAATATTTTTCAAGAGGGGAAGAGCTGTGCCTTGCGGGGAGGGGTGAAACTTTGTTCAAGCCACTGAGTACAGAATGATTTAAGAAACTGAAGTTAAACATACAAACGTTAAGCAGTATATTTGTGATGAATTTCTCCAAAACCGATTTACATAAATTGCCATGTTAAAACTTAATGACTACAGCAAATCATTAAGTACTGTTAAAGAGGAACTAATTGTGCTTTGTTGTTGGTTTTTTTTAATTTGAAAGCTGTAGGTTTTGCGTAGGGCAATAAAGCTTGTCGCCTTACTTTTGTATAAATTACATTCATCAAAAATGAGTCGTTCTTATGTGCCAGTAACATTGTACGAAGAAAGAGAATAGGTGGTTGAGAATCTCAACTTATTAAATGCCAAAATGAGACAGACCAGGAGACCTGCCTACAGCTTAGGGGCGAGTCAGCAGGACACCGACTGCCCAGGGCAAAGCCCGAGCAGAACCCGCCCTGCACTCACCTCCACAGGCCCTTCGGCCGGGCGATGCCGCTGCGCGTCTCGGTGGGGTAAGGCTCGCCCGGCGGCGAGGGTCTGGGCATAACCGCAGCTGGCAGTGCCACCCTGCCACATCAGCGCCTCTGGGTATTAACACGCTGCCGTTCTGACACGTCAGACTATTTTTCCTCTTGAACGACGGCAAAACTAGATACATTTTTAAAAACTTAAAATATTGTTAACCTCTTGCTTAACGTGACCCGTACACTCTCTAAAATACAGACAGTGAATTTCAATCCAGATTATAAAATAATCTGTGAACTTGCTTAGCATCTACGCTGGTAAACACCTGCAATTTAGTACTTCCTAGCGAACGTGTCTCAGCTCATCTTTTCCATTTCCTATTTCATAAAAAGGAAAAATTCTATTAGCTTCAACTGCCACTAAACGATAACTGCTGGCAAGTGCCTGCCACTGTGATTATTATGCTTAACTGATTTAATTAGAGCAACGGCAAATAAAAGCAAGCATATCCCGTAAATCACACCTAACTGCAGGAGCCATATCAATACCTAAATACCAGCCATTCCGGTTACCGACACTAACCCACCCATCCATTGATCTTTTCCCACGGTTTTCCACCAGACAGCGACGGGACAAAGCAAACCTGTTGCGCAGGCCTGCTCCAACCCCTGGGCAGACCATAGGAGCTGGGTTGAAGCACCATGTTAGGGCTCCGTAAAGACCTGCCCACTCGTAAAGCTGCCCCAGAGCTCGGGCGGACCGAGCTCTCCGTCGGGGCAGGCACGCTAGCGCGATCTCCCTCCCGGCCCCTGGTGCTCCGCTCAGGAACATGTCACAAACGTCAGCAAGCCAAAACGGAAGATGCCTGAACATAATGAAGAACTGTGTGGCGTCCATTTAAACCCTCTGCTAAAGCCACGAACAGCTTTGACCTGGAGCTTTTAGGAGAAAGGAGAAGTTTCAAGACGAGTCTTGGTTTTCTGTCACAATACTTTCCTCAAAAATAGATGCATGGATGAATGGTAACAGAAACCCAACCACTATCTGGCACTTGGGCTTAACATGAAATTCCAGACCCTCATCTTTCGATCTAAAGGCGATGTAAAGTAGATACAATTACCCCGATGATGAGTTGTTACCTCAAGTACTATGTAGTTAACCTCCCCACCCCTTGCTTTCATAAACCAGCCATGACCAGCTTCTTGCAATGAATCTGACCCTTCTTTTCAACCAACGCCATCTCCTTCTGCCACTCCAGAAAAAGGCATTTCTTGCTATCAGAGCATTGGTGTTTCCAAAATTAGGGCTTCCAGAAGCAGCATCCTGCAGCAGCCTGCCAGAAGGGCCTCGTCAGGGAATTTTTATTATACCCATTGAGGCAAATTAAACACACATTTGTGCTTAAAATGTAAAAATGTAATGAATGAATGTGATTTATTTTCTCTGACAGTCTGCTAAAATATGGTTAACTAGTAAATTATACTATAAAAGTTATGTTATACAAAACTTTTTGCTACTATAGGGAGGCAATCAAATAGAGTGCCAAATGGTTGCTTGCCCTTCATGCTTCCATCACTTGGGCAAGTAGGTCATCTCAAAAAGGAGAACCTTGCTGTATTTTATCACTTTCACATAAGAAAGTAAATGTAGGTGCTCACAACGCCAATTATCTTCATTCGTGACTTAAATATCCCTTTCCATGATCTATACCGTCTTTATGGTACGTAACAGTTACAGAAGTGATGAGAGTCGTGTGAAACGTATCACCATTACCTTCAGTTGCGTTTTTATGATAGAAAAGCCGAAGACAGATCCTATCTCAGCTCTGACCGAGTGCTGTTGTTTTCCTTCTGATTCTCTCTTCGCTGAATTGGGTTGTCCTCATTGCTCTTCTAATACACCCTACTGTTTTACACGCTTCAGTTCCTCCTCTCCCCTCTGCAATTTCTTAAGCACCCCACCTCACTTAGAGAACCAAACCTCAACAAGCGCCTCTACGTATTGACAGGGACAGTAAATGCCTGGTACAAAACAACGATACGACTTAGACTAGCCCCGTCCGCAGGCGCAGGACCTGGCATAAGTCATTAGGAGCATGGATATTCACGTGAAGGGATGCAAAAATAGGGCCTTGGAGAGTGAAGGGTAGGAGCTGGTATTAAACATACACACAAGCACACAATGACTGACAAAGAAAAGGTGGGCTGGGAATTTTCAATTGACTTGACTATTCAAATCATCTACTGCTAATAGAAGTCTTTGACTTCCAAGTTTTTAGGAAAAATCTGTCACACATAGATAAAAATCAAGAGAAAAAACTAAAGCAGCTAGGTCTTGGTCAACAAAGTCCCTGCTGTTATCTCTAGAATGCCTAATTTTGTTTAATACAAGGAAAACACTGGCTCAATTCAGAGCCCATTCTTTTTTTGGTAACAACACTCTTACAATTTAAAATAAACACCTTCCCTTTCCCTCAGGATAATGGAATGTACATAAAAAAACAATTTAAAAGATAATGTCACTTCTACACATTTAGTACCTATTTATTGCTGGTATCTCCTTGAAGTACAGGGGAAAAATTGGCAAGTTTGGGTCCTAGTGTGCAGGAAGTGTTGCATACTTTTCTACAACGGTGACTAGATGGCATTGCTGTGACAAACAATATGACACTATTCATAATTAGATAATGCCGGTTCACTATGAGTCCCCCCAAAAAATTATTTCAGCCATCTATAATATGCAGTTTTAGGTCGTTCAGCTGTAAAAATTTTTTCTGCTGGTCAATACCATGTTCAAGGATCATCAAAGTTGTTGTCAGTGACAGGAAGAATGAGAATATCCTGAGAATATCAGTTTCTTTTCAAAATTACTCAGATGTCATTAAAAAATTTAGCAACTATTAATGAATGCAGAAGGTGAAAGCAGATACATTTAAAACTCCTACCAAGGAGTTTTTTATTAGAATAAACATTTGAATAATAATAAAAATATATATTCTAATAATTTTATTAGAATAAAAAATAGAATAGTTTCTCCAGTGCAAGCTATGTGTGTACTGTATTAATGTTCTTAAAAATTTCAACTTGGAAAACTACTCATTTAGTTCTACTCACTTGAACTCTTTAAGAAAATACATTAATTTGATTAATTCTTCTTAATGCTAATTGGAATGGGTACTGTATTTAGCTAACAGAGCAATTAAGTTTTTTTCTAAAGGACAGAAAATAAGCTAACTAGCAGCAACTGCTGAAAATGCTTGCTGCTAGAACAATACATTACTGCCTCATCTTCTGTGACAAGCCCTTCTTAACTGTTTCTAATTTTACTTGAACTAAGCACACAGTTACGTTTGATGCCATCCACTAGTAACAACTTCTGTCTTACACCTTGTTCTACTTTGCCTGTCAGCAAGGTAAAAAGGGGGAATTCTGTCCTATGTTTTAACAGAAGCAGGTTAGAGACAAAAAATTGTAATGGCTTTTCTGTGATCCTCTTCTGTCCTCTGGTCGCCTTTCTCGAGTCAAATGTTTCTAGAGGGTAGAGGAAGATTCCCCTCCTCATCCCCAACGTCCCTTACCTCTGAGCCTGCTCTTTCTCACACGCTTCTTAGCCCCTTGACTGACACGCACACGAACATCCGTGCCTAGGAAATC
>NW_010551561.1:88221-96548 GCF_000687285.1 Phaethon lepturus
GGTAGGATTTCTCAGCCTGTTCAAATTTGGTCTGCTAACTCAAAACGTAATTTTACGTTTGTGTCTATTGTTTCATTTACTTTCACAGACATAACACTCCTTCATCTAAGTAACTTTGCTATTCACTATTCCTTATCTACTCCAGTATCTTTGTGCAGTTCTGTATCTCCAGCATTTCTAAAGTTCATGGGTTTGACACCATTTTCTGTTTCCTACTTTTGAGTATGCTAGGGCTTCAGTTTAGGTTCGTAGTCAGAAGCAGTAACTGGCAAAATGTCTGGAAAAAGAGACATTAACAAAAATATTACCCCTACCTTCAAAACTCTGCTCAATTATGGTCTCAGGGCACCCTAAAAGCAACACTGCCACAATTTCTTTAATTTCTGCATCTACAATTTCCTTTTCATTGAATCAAGCAGACACATGGTTATATGTCACTATCTATTTTGTACGGAGTAGAAATCTGGTGTACCTTAAAACTTCAACACAGAAGATGGAGGAAAAGAAATTTATAAAAGGAAATTTTGCAATTCATTTTCTGATTGTACTGTTTCCAACACACGGTGGTGCTTTATTACTCACTTTGTAATTTCTTTATTCGCATGCAAGTAAATCTTAAACACAGGCATTACGCTTGCTAGATGACTTTTTTTTTGCTTCATTTGCAAAGTCTGAACTCAGTCTTCGGAGTTGATAAAGCAGCAGAAAACAAACATGCCTTTTGAACAAGCATTCTGGGCTAATCGCTCTTTCCAATTACCAGTGCGTGTCTTTATTCACCTCTAGTCAGAATTCCTCCCTACGCCTTCCCTTTCATTCAGGATTGCTACTTCTTTTAACCACGCAGTGTTCTCCTCGTAACGCTATGAGACAAGTTGCACTGACTTTGATCTGCCAAGTGATCTTACCTGGCTCCCCAAGTTACCCTGCAGGTTGGGCACAGGTCTTTCCATCAGGCAACCTTTCACGCTGCCCGCTGAGCAGCATCCTTTGCTACGCCAGGAACGCGCCTGGGGCAAAGTGGCATTAAGGCTCCTTCACAGACCGTCCCAGGGCAGTGGGTAACGTGAAATTCCGGACCAGCCCCGCTCAGTAGGTCCGTCCCTACCTGCTGTGGCCTCAAACACACTCTGCCTGCAGACGAAGCTGGGAAGAAGTGGCGTAGGGCAGATTTATACATTACGATGTTCTCTTTCCAAGTTATCTTCAGTAAATTCCCCGCTGTTCACTGGGATTGGTGTAGGCGTTTCTAGAAAGACCAACTGGGATACTCTGGGGACA
The DNA here is from genome assembly GCF_000687285.1 of Phaethon lepturus. Taxonomy (NCBI): domain Eukaryota; kingdom Metazoa; phylum Chordata; class Aves; order Phaethontiformes; family Phaethontidae; genus Phaethon; species Phaethon lepturus. Next base: position 89,503 of record NW_010551561.1, read on the forward strand.
AAAAACTGCCTATGATAAATACCATATAAAAAACCCCCAAAACCAAATACTCTGGACTAGCGCACAAAGTAAACAAATTTCATCTGCAGAGGCCTCTATCCAACAGCAATGCTTAACAATTTCCCACTTTTCTGCCATTTCTGGGCTTCCTTTGGGAAGGACTGCCATGAAACCAAAAAGCAACGGACAACTTTAATAAGCTCTGATATTTCTATTTCATTTCTGGTGCTCTAAAGACATCACGAGGTCAAAGTAGAACTCTTAGCAGGTCATATTTCCGTGCCCTTTCACGCGTAAGCTAGAATCAGCAACTTCAAAGCTACTCCACTAACGCTTAAGGTGAAAAAGACGCAGGAGGCCTGCTGAGGTAACAAAATAAAGGCAGAGGAAACAAGATGACTTGGAAAGTCCTGGCAACTCAAGCTGTCTCTAGCACGAAAGACTGCATCACAAAGCATCTTGTAGAAAACAAATAGCTTTTAGTCTAAACTATTTCTCTGTCTGACGCTAATTACATTCTATATATTACACTTCCTTGAATTTTCTCTTAAAAAACCCAAACAAAAACCCAAACCCACAACACCGAACTGCGGATAGACAATTTTCCTCACAGATTGCGTCACAGTGCACACACCTGAAATTGCTGTGCTGACCTGAGACGGCAACTGTTCTTTCCTTTTTAAAGCATAAACATGCTGCTGCCAAAGAAGGAGTCAGAAGAACTTAAGGTAAAAACTAGTGTTAAGCATAAAAGAATTCTCTAAATATTAACTTATCTAAAATGACAGCTACAAATCTTGAAAAGAAAAACGAGCAGACAAATTCAATAGAAATAAAACCTGTGAAACTCTTCTAAGCTCAAAAACAACCTCGTGTCAGTAATGGCTGGAATACTGGGCCGATGCATGTCCATCATACATACGCAAATGGAAACCATTGCACATACCCATACTCAAGCACTGATTTCATAAGAAGAATTACCCATTCTGTACTCACTATACTTGATTATAAACCAAAATAAAATGGAAATTACTGACAGTGTCTGAGGAGTTCGAGCAGTTTTAGGAGAAAGACATAACCTCCTGTGAAAAATCATGAGAGGTTACATAACACGTAACCTCCTGTGCAAAATCAAACAGTGAGTAAATATTTTCCTACTGCAAGTGAATGCTATTTAAAATAAATTTCAGTCTTACCTTAACCTTAAGCACAGAAGAAAACATTTTGGCCTCTTCAGACACTCCTCCAATGTACATTTTTTTGGTGAAGACAGGCACGTGGTCATTTTCATCCTTCACTTCAATAAATACCTTGGCTGTATTACCTAAGAGAAGGAATGAAAAGTCTATATAGAACATTTGGCCAGAATTCTTTAAACACCTATTGCAGTTCAAATGTTTAGAGCCCAAATGGATCATGTAAAATACATGTGCATGGATAGCACTGTAAAAATACATACATTAGAAATAATAGCACATTTGGTATGGAAAGTATGAACTTGAAGGACGTAAAGAGATTTCATGTATTTTTTGTTTTGTACTCTACCTTTATAGTTTCTGCATTTGCCATTTTTTCTGAATGAATCTTGAGCTGAAAGTTGTGCCTTTATAGAAAATGATTCCCATTATCTGTACACCTGCACTTTGCTATTAGGGGTATCTGAATTTGCCCCTAAGCAAAAAGACGCCACGGCTTTCTTTAGAAAGCGTGTTATTTGGGGAAAATATAAGAAAAGACTTGTAAGTAATTTTTCAAATAAACAGAAAAGCACATGTAAGAATACTGTACTTTAGTAACACGGATTTTGGTCACATTAAATTCTCCCAAGTGTTATAAAAAGATAATGAACAGGTGATGTATACTAGGAGTTACGTTTCAAGCAGCAGCTTGTTTTTTCCACTTCACGTGCAGCTTGCTTTATGTATTTTAATTACCACTAGCTCCCATGCAAATGCCCAACAGGTGATTCTGCCATGGTGTCTCTAAACTCACCCATGTTCATACAACAGCGCTGGCAGAAACATCCCTTGGATAACAACATGATACTTTACATTGCAGGTCAATGCAGCGTTTTCTATACCTGCTTGAGTCATAAAGCACAAACATCTGACGGGTTTGACCATTCGTGTGCTAAGCAACCTCAACACTTAACAAATTCACCGTGTTAACTGAGCGCGTGCGTAAGTCTGTCTTCATCACAAACCTGGCCCATGGGAACTCGAGAAGTATTACTTCCCCCCTAGAGGTTCAACACATCTTCAAGCAAAACACTGCCATCAATTTGTGTTTTATTAAACAGTTACTGATCCACCCCACTGAACAATAAACATCTTTCTCCTTCTGCAAGGAAAAAACATCTAGCAAAAATTATGGACCTAGTGCAAAAAAGATTCAACTGCGCAGTAATCTATACCAACATCTGTTTGTCTCTTTCAGAATTGTATAATGCAGAAAGATTGCTGGAAATGATGATATCCAGTTCATTAAAACCGCATTTTCAAGTGATAAATTGCCTCATTTCAGAGTTGGTTTTCCCAACTTGTTTCAGTGCCAGGGTAATTTAAATGTTGCACAGGTGCCATGCTGATCTGAGTTAGCTTCAAAACAGTATCTCATTTAAAAAGAGCTTAGTAGCTTTATCTTTAGGGGACAAAAAAATTAAAACCCAGACTGTTTCTTAGATTGCCGAAGTCACCAAAGGTATTCTGTCTATCTGATGGTCCAAGTGATGGGAAACAAATGAGGACTTCATAAATGTAACTGAAATCTGAGAAAAACATTTAAAATGCCATCCAATGCATTAGTACAGAGAGAAGGAAAAAAGAGAAAGGAAAGAAAAAAGAGAAATGACGTTTCCTCAGAGGAATAATAAATTATTCACCTTCTACACTGATCTGTGCAGAGACGTTAAACAACTTGTAGGTGCTACTACCTCACGGGAAAATGACTTCATGACAAGCTCTCTTTTTACGGACGTGAAAAAAAAAGCCACAATCCAGCATCTGAATGTGTGTAACGTGGACATAATGGTCTATTCGTAATCATCTCTAGTTTGCTTATGTTCATTTTAAAAGAACGCTTCTTACCTTGACTACATTATTTATTACAGCGAAGGAACATTTCAGTCAAAGAGGTATTGTGAGGTCCTAATGAATAGTCAAATCTCTCTCCCGTTAAACTGGATCCTTAATGTTTCTCGCTGCAATACTAAGTTAGAGTTAGAAACTGCAGCCCTGTTGAGAAAAATGAGATTCCCGGGCAGGCTGTTTCACTGCAGCTATACCCTTTAGGGAAGAAGGCAATTGGAGCAGGATTACAGGCAATGTGTCTAAGTGACCTTGCCCTGCTGAGCTAATAAACAGTTCTATCAATGGCTGGCACCGGTTTACTGCTGCAGGGAAGATCCTAATTGCATCACGTTCGGCTAGGCATTTGCTAACCTGCACTAGCTCCCTCTAATGCGAATCAAACATTATTTGCATAGCGCTTGCTATCTTCACCGTTTCAAAGCCAGTTTTGGTGAGGTGGCTTAGCCTCGTGCAAATTTGCTCAAAAGCATTTGTTTCATTCACTGGTAGTCCTCTGAGCTGCCAAAATGCTGATTTGTTTAGCAATGGTTGAATGCTCTGAAAATGAGGAATTAAAGTTATTGCATTAAGAACAAAGCAAATTACATGTCCTGCATATATACAGATTAACGTTAGCACCGTTAACGTTAAATTACGTTAAGCATATACCTTCATTTTATCTTAGTGCCTGATTTTTGTATACAGCTTATGTCTCATTCGTTCTGGCAGGCAGAGGGGAACGCGGCATCTGTGAACTCCCCACTACCGCGTGCTTTTTATTTCTCACACGGGATAAGCCTTGAAGAAGCGTGCATTAAAACCCCTCATCGGAAACCGTGCCACGCGTGTGAAGGCTGCGCCAGACCCTTTGCCGTGGGGATTTCCCCAGCCGCTCTGCTCGACTCGGTCAGATACGCCCTGCACACAGGGCTGTGGTGCCGGGGACACGGGGTACGGCGCTCCGACGTCCACCTCCAGTGCCCTGCCTGATTGAAACGGCCACCCAACCTGAGTGTGCTCTCACGGAGTCTGGTTACAGCATTAGACTCTTTTTTCCTTCATCTTCCAAATATTTAGTGCTTCTTCTGAATACTGTTTGCACGTGGCTCTTAGCCCTCTTTTCTGGTACCTGAAGGGAGGCAACAGCATCCCCTATACGACGTGCCCTGTTAGTTACTGGTACTCTTGCAGGGCACTGAACACTGAAAGACACCGATATTTACGCTCACCTTCCAGAGGGGAAATTTTGTATCCCCATGTATGTAAAACCTTGCTTCTCTGGTATTCTAGATCTGGAATTTTCATGGATTCCAGGAGCTGAAGCCAGAATTTACTGGTACTTCTTGTGAGACCTCATGCAATCAAAGTATAATTCTTATTACTGTGACTGAGCTACGTAAATAGCTGGCCAGGGGAAAGAAGAAAGGATCTTTCCCTGGACAAAGCAGCACAGGACTGCCAAGGCGGACGAAAAGAGCAGAGAAGAAAATCGAGTGCTACGACTGCCTTCCTTCAGCCGTGAGAGAACTGCTTCTCTGCACGCAAAGGATGCAGATAATATTTGATAAGCAAACAGCTTCTTTAATTTTGCTGCACATTTTTATTGCTAAGACACATTTATTGGCTGGATTTTTCACACCAATTAGTTCAACAGCCATGAAGGCCAGGTCAGCCTCCCAGACAATACCCTGCAAGGGAAATTTCTGTACCACAATCTCCTGCAAGGTTTCCTGTGCCACGCTTGCCTCCTCTCTTCCAGACTCCTCTGAGACGAGCTGCCGCGTACAAAGTATACAGGACTGCAGCTGCTTGCAAGTCATCTTCAGCTTGTAAGAACCAAACGCATTGCATCACTGCTCCAGGTAAATAATTGCTCCCAAGACTAGGCATTTGGATCCTTCAACTCCTGTGGTGTGCTTAAGGAGAGTGAAAATATCCTGAAAGCTGCTCTAAAGGAAACCTGAGGATCCTCTGAAAGACATAAAACTAGTAGATCATGAATGACTAACATAGAAAACAAAAGCAACAACAAAAACTCCAAGGAGCTGGTCAGAACTAGTGTGTACGAGCATTTCCAGAAGTTTTTCCCAAACAGGCTTGTGAAAACTCTCTTCCAGTATCACTGCTTATCTAAGTAGTGCTAGTAATGGGCCCGATCCACGGGAGCCCGCAGTTTCTCACCAGACTGCAGAAATTAAGCCGAACTAAAGCAATGCTTTTTGAACACTGGGACAGTGTCAACTATGCCTTGAGTGTTACCAGACTGGTTTTACGTTATGCTTTCACCAGTGATACTGCACTTGTCTTCTACAATACGCCCAACGAGCCATTGATAGAGCTGCTCTTCATGCATCGGTAATTTTAACATAAAAAACCCCACACCTATCTTAAGCAGCTAGGTAACAGCAGATTCTTGTCTTTTAAAAGTTCATTTTAATCCAGTTGGGAATGAGAATTGTAATTCCACCGGGTTCAATAGCACTTTGCTTTACTGCTACCTTACAAGCCTGTCGGGCAGACTTCGTGCTTTGGCAGGTAAACTGAACTGCAGCTGCGCTCAATCTCGTCTTACTAAATTTGGCAGAACCAAATAGCAATCAACACCAAATATTTTTTCAGTGGCATTTTGATCTAAATCAGCATGTGCTCATAAAGCCTAAAGAAGCTCATATGCCACAGCTGATCAAGAATAGTGCAAAAAGGAAGCTTCGACGAGACATTAACAGCAACGTATTTGGAACAGCGCTGACCCAAGGTCTGATTTAAATAAACACAAAACATCTTTTTATACCAAATAGTTAATTGAAAGGGAACTCACATTTTATGCAGTCTCTCTAAAATACATTGCTTTGTTGCCCAAAGGAATTTGAATTTCGTCCCAGTGGTTTTCAGGGAAACTACCCCAGAGCCGTGTGGCAGAGGCGGCAGATTCGCAGCTCTAGGCTCTGCAGCGGATTTTGTCCATCTGTCACGTCTCCCGGATTCAGGGACTGGCATGGCAGCCAACTTACAAAACACCGTCAGCACAAACTTTTGCGACATGTTTGAAATTAAAAACGTAAGGCTGACATAAAAGTCAATAATCCAGGGACACAGAATTAATTTTAGTATTTAACTTAGTAAAACTATCGTTCCCAACTAGTATGGAGCAGTTGCACAATTTTGGTTGCAAAACTAGTTTTATCCCTTTTTGCTTTATGATTCCCAAAGGTTTATTTTGTGATTAGAAAACGAAAACCGTTACAGGAGAGAGAGCGCTGTTCTCCTTTTTCCCTCCAACACCCCCAGGACAGCCCTGCCTCACAGCTGGGATTACAGCAGCAATCTGACAACAGAACCGACCCTCCCCAGGGCAGCGCCTCTGCATCCGTCTGCGGAATCGGTATGCACCACTTCTTGCTTGGGGCTGTGCCAAAGGGGAAAAATAGTGCTAACCGGGTGAATAAAAGGTGTAAATAATAAATTGAAAGGTGCGTGTTTGCTTAAAAATCTTTCCATACCAAAACACAAAACACCTCTACATGATCGCATATTAGCACCCAGCAATGGATGTAATATTTAGCGCACCTGACTGAAACGAAAGAATGCAGAAAGTGTATTTCCCTCCCAGCTGGTCTAACACTCTTGAGACACCTTGCCTCTTGCTTGTTGAATTCCACTTCTAAGTTGATTTTTAATAAAAATTCATGCTACTTTGAATTCTGCAGCACCCGTAAGAGTTTGGAGGGATATCTTGTTTTAGCGCTCACCCGTGCCAGCCCGTGTGCAGACACCAAGAGGGCACTTGCAGTTTCCACAAAGGAAATCTATTTATCAAGACGGTGCAAGCACAACTGCAAAAGATAATAAATTGTTTCCTGTGCTTTCTGTTTCTTTTTGAGACCTCTTTAAAGAGAGCAAAACCACCACGTGGTTCTGGCATTATTCTCGCACCTCTAGGAATGCGAGATACGTGCTTGCTGCTCTTCCTTTCCATAC